>NW_019722435.1:495117-560188 GCF_002891405.2 Cryptotermes secundus | reverse complement strand
GTAAGCGAATTAAAAAAAAAACGGGCCAGAGATGAAGACCCAAACGGTGAAGCAACCCCTGTAATAGCACAGTCGGTATAGCAATTTGCTGCGGGCTGGGTGACCGAGGAGTCTGAGTTCCAGTCTCGTTATGGTCAAGAATTGCCTCTTCTCCAAGTTTTCTAGACCAGCCCTGGGGTCGACCCAACCTCCTATCTAATGGGTACAGAGGACTCTTTCCCCGGGGGTAAAGAGGCCGGGGCGTGAAGCTGACCACTCGAACTAGTGGCGAGGCCAAGAAACTGTGGATCCATACATCCACTCCCCCATACGCCTCCATGGCGTAGTGCTTAATTAGTTTAGCACAGGGACAACTCTACCTTTATCCCTGTAAAAGACCGTGAAGGCCATAGGGTTGTAGGTCCTAAATTTTCCAGAAAATCGGCTCACAGATGAAGGTGAGTTTAAGGATAAATATTAACTACAGTAATCAACAGTGTAAAATTGTAGGTGTGGTGTGTTCGTAATTTGATAACCACTATATCCTCTTTGGTGGCGAGAGGGAAAAACAAACACCGAAGGTGCTAAGATTCCACGTCACGAGAAGTAAGAAACTTGTTTGTTCCGTTGCCAAGAAACAACCTCCCACCGGCATGCTGTAATCTCTCTGGAACCGGAAGAAGCCTGGTACCATTCTCGTTTTCAAGGTCGCACGGTATGAATTACCTTTTTCAGTTATTTTTTACCGCCTGTTAAGTCTGTGTGACGGCAAAATAATGCAGGGCGTGTGGCCACGTCACGATTGTTCATGCCGGACAGCCATGGCGACCTTGCAACAATGCAACTAGTTTGTGGGAGAGGCTGTGCTGTGGAGTTTCCATTTAAAATTGCATATTCCTCTCGCATCTTCACCATGCGTGCTGTACGTGCTGTACTCCTTAATTTGCTCATTCTAAAATTATTTGGTGAAAAATACAAATTGTGAAATTCCTCATTATACACAGGCCTATAATTTTATCCGTTCTTCAGTGGCTTCCTAACTCCTAAAAGTAAAAAAAAAAAAGGTAGGTATCCATGTAACAGTCCGTGGAGGCCCATAGGGTTGTGAGATGTTGAGATTCCCACATTTTCTAGACAATCGGCTCATAGATGGTGGTAAGGTCAGCCCTACGCACCGGCCGCCCTTTACTCCCAAGAATATTCCTGGTACTCATTTCTGTTAGAGGCTCAGTCGACTCCAGGGCCATAGCGCGGCTGGAAGGATTAGGTCAATTGAAAAAATCCAATGACCGCTTCCTAACTCCTAAGTGTATATATTCTCCCCCGTCACCTTGTTCTCAAACCCCTTCAATTTGATGTTCAAATTCCCATACACTGACAAGAATCTCATGAAGATAAGTATTACAAATATTCTGTCACGCATATGTCTCAAACTGTGTCACACGCCTGACATTTGTAGCGTTACTGAAGTTCCATTCTTCCTGGAAGAGTATTCAGAAATGGCGATTTGCCAGGACATGCCGAAGACAATCAGAAATGACGAGCCCGGGTGCCCACCAGGGTAACTGAAACTGGACGTTAGTCACAACTGACCACGCCACTGCAACCTTTCAGACGTACTGCGATGCATATCTCATAGATTTGATATTTTGATAATTCAAATTCAAAATTTCTTTCTACACCAGCTCAGTCCAGTTGTTTAACAGTACGAGTGTCGTATAGCCCATGCTGCAGCAGATACAGGAAACGCACTGAATACAATACACGCTCTTCCTCGATGGTATCAAATGACATCATCTGTGTTTGCCTTCCTGGTATGGTCGCTGCATAATGCTATACATACAAAGCGATGTTATACAATAATTAATATTAACGCTAAAACTGAAACCTCTGTTTAGATTACAAAGCCCGTTTGGAAGAATTAGCATATTGGGAACCCGTCAAACAAAAGGAAAGCTTCGTGACCTTAAAAGGCGTGATAATATATGTTTGTATTTTATGAGAAAGAGAAAGAAAAGGCGTATGTAGCTTATTCATGAATATTTACAGGACGTTCAGAAAGACAGTTTCAAAATTGAACTTGAAATCCAGTGTTGACCTTCTACACAACAAGCAGCTTTATCCATTTATATGTTACCGTGTGCGACTGAAAGCCTGAAAACTACATCCAAGTAAAAGTGAAACTATCCCTGTAACAGGCCGTCGAGTCTCCAACGATTTCTAGACAATCGGCTCACAGATGGCGGTGTCAGCCTTACGCTCCGGCCACCCTTTACCCCTGGAAGATTCCTGGTACTCAATTCTATTAGAGGCCGAGTCGACCCCAGCGCCATAGTGCGGCTGGAAAGATTAAGTCTATTGAAAAATCCAATGGCCTAATCGGGAATCGAACACATCGAAATATTAAAATCATATGAACTGTAGCGCGGTAGCAGATATTCTAAATCTGACTCCACGGAGCACAGCTTTCTTGAGACGCTAACAGTCGCTTAGATACTCAATCACTTCCCCGCGTTTCATAACAACTTAAAATTTCGCTACTGCATTCACGAAAGCCTAGCACTGGCCTTCACGAATTCATGCTACACGTTCATACACAGTTGCTTCAAGATCCAATTCAAGTTTGTTCTCTCGTTGTACAGATCGTCACCATTTCCTTTATCAGACAATTCTGAGCACTTCGTCACACCACAGTTCATGCTGCTTTGGCTCGTTATAACCAAGATGTCCTCCAGGTGAAACAGTTCATTCTCTCTTCAAGCTCTACTGCCGTACACATTTTGATTCAGACTTTCCCGATCTCACATCCAGGGCCAGCACAAACCTAAATGCCACACCATGCGATGTGACATCCCCCTCCCGTTAAAACAAACTAATCTTCCCGAAACGTCGTCACATTTAGTAACACGAAATTTAAAGACACTCGACGAAAACCTTATTAAAACGTATTAAAACATTTTTATTTACGTTGTTCCATAAACGTGTTTATATTAGTGCCAATAAATGGTCATAATATTAAGAGAAGTTGAGCAGAAATTAATTTTCACTTAACAAAAAAAAAGTTTGTGAGATGTGTCGCCCCTAAAATCATGCTGGCAGGGGCATCTGCACTGTCGCGCTAACCCTGGTCAGCCCTGTCTGAGATTTCAACCTGACATTGTTCTTTAGTTTCCATGTACGTAGTTTGGCTTCTGGAGATTAACTACTTCCATTTCAAACATTCCTTTTGCTCGTTTACTTACTGAAAGTCTCTCCCATGCCTCGCAACTGCTAGATAGACAGCGATGAGTATCACAGTCACCTCTCCTGAATGGACATTCATTGTATTTTGTTACTGCCGGATCCCATGATAGACTTCTTGTGTGTGTGTGTGTGTGTGTGTTTTTCAGTTCCATCATGCAAATCTTACCAGTGCAGTCAAGTCATAATTCACTGCCATATGAAAGCCGTCGTCACGATCGGTTCTGGAAACAATCGCCTCTGCCTGTTGCTGATATCGATTCTCTGAGTATACAAAGCCACGTCAGTTCGGTTAAGACAGATGTTACATGTATGCCCAACACCGGAACTAAATTGCCTCTCGGGTCCACAATGTCCGTTTAAAAAGTATGCAGCTGCGGTTCTTCCTATCGCGAATTCCAAGTCTCCATGTTTTTCCTTTTTGTAGCCATTGTAGCCCAGAACACACAAAACTATATGTGGTTCTGTATGGGTGTGAAACTTGGTCTCTGATATTAAGGTAGGAACATAGACTGAGAGTGTTTGAGAACAGGGCGTTGAGAATATTTTGGCCGAAGAGAGATGAGAGAAAACTGCATAACTTGTACTCTTCTCCAAGTATAATTAGAATGATCAACTCAAGGTGGATGAAGTGGGCAGGGCATGTAGCAAGAATGGGGGAGACGAGGAATACATATAGGATATCGGTGGGGAAACCAGAAGGAAAGAGACTACTGGGAAGACCAAGGCGTAGGTGGGTGGACGATATTAGAATGGATCTTACAGAGATAGGATGGAATGGTATCGATTGGATTGATCTGGCTCAAGATAGGGACCAGTGGAGGGCTCTTGTGAATACGGCAATGAACCTTCGGGTTCCATAAAATGCTGGGAAATTCTTGAGTAGCTGCAGAATTGGCGGCTCCTCCAGAAGGGCTCAGCTCCATGAGTGAGTAAGTAAGTAAGTATACTACTGTTTCTCACACCCTAGCTACATGATCAGGCCATCATAATCTCCATGATTTCATCACGATCGTACAGTTGATGTACAGCTGACAAATAACCGAAGTTAGTTCGCGTCATGTTTAGCCGGCCTGTGTTCCGTGTCCACTGACTAGAAAGCCTATGCCCTACCATTACACCACTGGTTACGAAGCCCTGATATTTACACCACTGATCAGGAAGTCAGCAGCCCCTGACTCTCCGTGTCATGGGCCAGAAAATCATCAATCCCAAACAATGACATGTATACCAGTGCTTAGGAAGCCATGAACTCTGTCATCATGACTATTCGCGTCTTTGCGTTGCAGCCCAGTTAGCTACAGCTACGGCATTTCCTCTTCAATTCCAATAATTTCGAACACTTTCTCAATTCAAGGGACTTCCCTGCAGTATGAGTAATAATTCTGACAAAAGGTGTAGCTGCACAAACAGTAAAACTAGATACCAGTGGAATTTGTTGCGTATGAAGTTGCGACCTCTGTGTTCCACGTACACAAGAAGATAAGATAAAGCAAAGCTCTGCCCGCAGTTTTAATAAACAACAGCGACACTAAAATGCGTTTGTATGTCTTCATTCGCAGAATATATGCAGTTACCTTCTCGACAGCGCACCAAGCCGGACATTACCGTTAAAGCTTTCGGTCTTGGGTTCACTGGTTTGAGGGCTTGAATTCCGCTCAGGCCAGGTGATGGACACACCCTTTCCTTCTCTCCAGCTGAACACAGCTCGTCCTGCTCTTCGCTTCGAGAACCCAGTTTTATATGGGGTTTATGAAGAAATTGCACTGGGGAAGCTTCGCTACAACGGCATTTTGTAAACTTATCTCGCGACTGATCTCTTTTACTGGGGGTCAGTACTTTCGAAAAGCTTTATTCTTAATTTTTGGCGAAATATCACACAATCTGCAATTTCATTTCCAAGTAATACGTTTGAATGTGGTTTAATCTTGAACAAATTGTCGGGCCTTCTACCGATATGACCCACCTCAGGTTCCAGGTGGATCGTTGACCCCGAAACTTCTCGGATGCCCGCTAGATGGCTTCTCCGGCACACAAAAGGAACTGACTGTAGAGCAAGGCAAGCCACCGTTTCTCAGTGTCCACGATTTTCGAGAGCTACTTCTGGAATTGCAGGGCGTATTTGTGTAAAATGCGTTTTAATTAGTAGACATTTGTATTTTTAAGTGTACAATTAATTAATTTCGAGCAGAAAAAACTCTTATTCAGTTAAATTTACACTGTTGTCTGTATGGTTATGATATCAAGTAGTCTAGCAAACGCATAGGGAAGCGCGGTAGCTTAGCTGGTTGAGGCACTATGCTACAAGCCGGAAGGTCGCAGGTTCGTTTCCCGATCAGGTCACTGGATTTTTCAATTGACGTAATCCTTCCAGCCGCACTATGGCCCTGAGGGTCGACTCAGACTCTTACAGAAATGAGTACCAGGAATCTTCCTGCGGGTAAATGGCGGCCGGCGCGTGAGGCTTACATCACCGCCATGTGTGAGCCGATTGTCTAGGGAAAATGTGGGAGCCTCGACGTCTCACACCCCTATAGGCCTCCACGGCCTGTTACGGGGATAACTTTACCTTAGCAGACAGATAACAAGATTGGGGGGGGGGGGACACTCGGCCGCCATCATCAGAACAACCTTCGCAGTGAAAACTTCCAATCCAATATAACGTTATTTTTAGAGTTCAGTCAATATAATGACTGATTATGGGATGGAGTACCGGGCTATCGGAGTACAGCCCGTACATCACAGAAAACAGACTGCGTTTCTATTACATGACCAGCCGGTTACTCCTGTTTAGAATAATAATCTCTTCGTAGTATGAAAATCGTAAGAAACCCCGTGAGTACACTGGGTAAAATTCAGGGTTTTTAACATTAAAGCAGGTAGTACAAACAGCATTGTGCACTGTCCATTCACTCCTCATGCCGATTGCCGGTTCGCTTTCCGCCCTAAGTGCGTAATGCCGACAGTTGCTTTTTCTCACGTTCGGTATGTGCACAGAATTGTTCACATGTTCCTCCTTTCGGTACAGAACCACGTAAAACTGTTTGCCTATAGGAAAGCGATAGACAACGGACACCGAATCAGTCAGCCGGTGTCCTCAGTACCATTTATAATAAAAAGTATTTCATAGACGCCGTATAGCTCATTGTGAACACGTATAGTGTCTGAGATCTTGCGATTGGTTGAAAAAGTGATGACGTCAGGACTCAATAACAACGGTCCTTGACCTTAACTGCTGTGATTCCGGAAACCAGTGCAGGTTGACCGTGATCCCTTTACAGCGAGTCTTGTAGCATCTCACTCCGATATCCCAACCTGATCTGACTTTACGTCACAGCAACGTGGCTGTAATTAAATGTGCAACATCTACTCTTGGAACGCGCACGTTTCCTACCGAAGGACAGACTACAGAATCTAATAACACAGAAAGAAGAGTAGGAACTTCCCTATTAGGTTCACGAAGTCCTGTCCCACTACACTGAAGGTATTTGAGAGCGGGGTACCGGGGCGAATATTGAGACCTAAGATAAAGAAGCGCCGGTCACGGTAGCGGAGAGGTCTAAGGCATGCGCTGTCTTCGCTCGCTTCGAAACCGGGATCGTGGATTCCAATCCCACTCAGGGCATGGATGTTTAGTTTGTGTGTGTGCGTTTTTCTGTGTTTGTGTACAGGTAGAGGCCTTGCGACGAGCTGATCACCCGCCCAAGGAGTCTACCAAATGTGTAAGATCTAGAAAAACCGAAGTGAACGGAGAAGTTCATGGAGATAGGCCTAGGCCCACTGCGGCTGTAGTGCCAAGGGGAAAAAAAAGATAAAGAAGTACCAAGAGGACAGGAAAGTACACAGACAGTTGTTTTATAAATGTATTGTTTAACTTTACGGTGACTAAATCAAGGAAGTTATAATGGATGAGACATGAAGCATGCATAAGGAGATAAGAAATGCATACAGAATTTCAAGAAGACCCGAAGGGCGAAGACCATTTGGAAGAGCCAAACAAGGATGGGAGAATATTAAAATGGATCTTAAATAGAGCGTGAGGATGTGGATGGGATTCAAGTGACGCAGTATGAAGTCCACTGGCGGGCTCTTCTGAACACGTTGATGAACCTTCTGGTTCCACAAACAGAGTGAAATTATTGACCAGCTGACCAATTATCAGTTTCAAAAAAAGACTGGATTCAGTTAGTTGGTTCGTAATTTTTAAAACAGCAAGGCACCGTTGATAAGAAGGATCCGGAATAGTGCAGTCGGTATAGCGACTGGCTACTGGCTGGACGACCAATGGGTCGGAATTCGAGTCCCGGTAGAGTCAAGAATTTTCACTTCTCCATATCGCCCAGACCGGCCCTGGAGTCCACTGAACCCCCTATCCAATGGGTACCGAGGGCTCTTTCCCCGGGGGTAAAGCGGCCGGGGCGTGAAGCTGCCCACTCACCTCCGGCTAGTGCCAAGGTCAAGAAAACGTGCTTCTATACATCCACTCCCCCATACGCCTTCATGGCGTAGTGCTTAATTAGTTAAGTACAGGGACAACTTTACTTTTGGCTTTGCCGATGATATAAAATTCTCTTATGTCCACGGTAATGAACCTTCGAGTTCCGTAAGACAGGGAAATTCTTGACTAGCTGATCGACCATCAGGTTCTCAGTAAAGTTCCTGCTCCCTAGAATTGGCAACTTAAACGTGTAAACGAAAGGTTGCTTCTAACCTTTCTTGATTCAGAAACAGATGAAATAGTAGTGCAGCTGTGTATTTTCTGAGGATCCATAGCCTGTCTCACATTAGGACAACACAAGTAACAGCCTAAAATGTAATTATTATCAGGACATCTATATACAAGTCGATGTCTGTATGTAATACTCGAAGAGAATATGTCATTATCTTCTGCACTAAACATTCGCGGTAAAAAATTATGCATGAGTGCACATAAAATAATTAATATGCCAGACATGCTTCGACTTCCATTTCTTATGATGCAGCTATCGACCCCAAAACTTCTAGCTCGTCAACTGACTGCCCACGCCATTTTATCCCACAAAAAAACGAGATACGATAAAATAAAAGACACTGATTGTAGAATAGTAGTTTTTCTGGATATGTTAAATTTTATACATATGAAGCTACCTAGAATTTGCGAGCCGGCATATATTAGGACTTTGATCTGCAATCGTCTGCGGACCACTGGTTGGAAAACACTGGTACCAAAAAAAAAAGGATGGGGGGTGCTGTACACACACACACACACGTTTAATAAACCTATAACATGCCATGGTTTCAACAGAATTTACAAAGTATCAAACTTCAGGTTCCTTTTTGTTTTTCAGTGTATTTTGTATACAATGAACTGTCTCGCTTCCTGTTCTCGGTAAGTCTTCCACTATCATTGTAATTATCTGCACTGGGTACAGTTGACTAACCAGAGTGTTCCGTAAAAAGTTTTCGCGTTCAGAATTCAAATATGACAAGTGTCTGAAATGATTACTAAAAGACTACAATTTCTCATTTATGCATACACTTTTACCTCTAATAGCACTACAAAACAGTGCAGAAATATCCTATAAACACGAACGAAGCGGCAATTCAATATATAAAGTTAAAAAAAAAAAAGTAAATCTATCCCCGTACCAGGCCGTGAATGTCCATAGGGTTGTGAGACGTTGAGGGTCCCACATTATCTAGACAATCGGCTCAAAGATGGCAGTAAAGTTGTCAGCCCTACGCGCCGGCCGCGCTTTACTCCCCAGGAAAATTATTTATTTAATTCCTGGTACTCATTTGTGTTAGAGGCTGAGTAAACCCCAGGGCCTAATGCGTCTGAAAAAATCCAATGACCTCATCGGGACTTGAACGCGCGACCTTCCGGCTACGCTACGCTACCGCGTGCCTCCAGCAAATCAATACATACTACACAAATTAGTATTTTGAAAACGCGAATAATATTAGCTTTGCACAGTGTCAATATAACCAATGAGGTGTGTCCAAGGTGGCATTATTGCTAGTTGAAAGCTTATACCAATGTCCCCCTAACAGGACGTGAAATACAATCGCTTTCGGCTTTTTTTAAGAGCCCCTACGGAGCTAAGTACATTAATTGTGTGAAATATACGTACAATATGTAATATACGCTGAGAGAAATCCTCTCATTAAAACTTTCACGTCCATAATTCAAATAGGACAAGCGTCTTAAGCGATTACTAAGAGACTACAATTTCTCATGAATTGATACACGTTCACACTCTAATACGCAGAACTACAATACAGTACAAAAATATCCAGTAAGTACAAACTAAGTAGCAATTGCTATTAACCTGTTATAAAAAGTAATATATTTCAAGCAAATCATATGATTCTTATCCACGCATATTTCATAAATTTACATATTTCGTACAAATCATAGAACAGTTCCTATCAATGCACATTATAAGTATTTTATATAATTTGCTCCAGTGGTAACTATAAACATATTTACATGAATTATTACCGTACAAATCATACAATTACTCTCAACATATACTACGCAAAATTATATTTTTCGTATGAATCATACAGCAATTTTTACTAACATTCGTTTTCGAAACATATATTTCGTATAATTAGTTCCCCTAAAAGTTTTCAAAAATTGGCAAACGCAAAAATATTTTTCACATCGTGTTGGGAGGAAACTGGTATAAACTAAAAACAGTCGCAATTCAACTAAACCTTACTATGAAGAAAGCAGTCTTCTGGGATTTGGCACCGTGTATAAGTGGTGTTAACCGACGTTTCGGAGGAACGTATCGCCTCCATCTTCAGGGTAGAAGAAAATATAAGAATTCTGCAAGCGAAGAGACCGTGAGAACCGTTAAAAGCAGACTGACTTTACTAACCTTACTAATTACAATATTATCACAACCCAAAGGAAAATCAATAAATGGAATTTGTAATTTAATACACATACAACACATTAAACAAAACTTACATAACATTTAACACTAACAAACACACAACCTATTTGAGGTTTTATTTAGCTCCCGTAGGAGCTTTCAAAAATTGCCGAAAGCGACGATATTTCACGTCACCTTGGCGGGGTATTGGTATAAGTTTTCAACTAGCAATAATCGCACCTCGGATAAACCTCATTGGTTACGATATTGCCACTGCGCAAAGCTGCCAAATTTAACTTTCGTAACTTCTATCATATAGGGTACGCCCAACTTTATTCGAGGGTTATCAACAAATAAACGAAGAGATTAAAATTTTAGATATAATATATATGGAACATAGTTATGTAATTATCGTTATATTTATATATGCCATCTAATGATTTATGGTAATGCATGGTTTGCGATAATACTACTGCGAAAAAATTAATTATATTAGTCATCAGTAAGGTATATGGCATTTGCCATCTAGCGGAAAGAGATAGAAGTACGCGCTCGTGACTACGGCAGAATCGATAGCACTGCTGCGTGCGAGCCGAGAGGCCGCGGGAGACGTACAGAGCGGACGACCGAACATGGCCTTGCAGAAGCGTGATCCACTTAGCTAGGACCGCTATGATGCACTGTACCCTCGTTTCGTGACAAGTTTAAGAGGTGGAAGAAGCGTGTTATAATTTGGAGCGCTCGAGATAACTGTACATCCTTATTGTATGTTGGTGACACTGAGAAGCTGATGGGATTCATAATCGTATTTTCTTAACAACTTTCGGAGTACATTAACCAGTATTAGGCACGGTAAAACATACGCAGAACGGAAATACGAGAGAACTGAAACATTATCTGCAAGACCAGCTCCTTTCCGACTTTCCGCGACACATATTTATTACACATGTTTTGCTAAAATTACAACAACAGTACTCTAGTTACGATCACCATTGATATTCTATGATCTGTACCACACTTCTGGCGGTTACTTGCCGGCTTTGTTGAAGAAGTGTTTTCCTCCAACCTCTCATTCCACCGCTGTTCCACATTCATCTACCATCCTAGCATCCGACGCTATATAGATTCGATATTGACTGAGTCGTTAAATGCCTTAAAAAAAAAGGCAAAGCTATCCCTGTAACAGGCCGTGTTGTGAAACGTCGAGACTCCCACATTTTCTAGACAATTGGCTTACAGATAGCGGTGAGGTTGTCAGACTTATGCGCTGGCCGCTCTTCACCCCCCAGGAAGATTCATGGCACTCATTTCTGTTAGAAGCTGAGTCGGCCCCAGGGCCATAGAGCGGCTGGAAGGATTAGGTCAATCGAAAAATCCAGTGACCTTACGGGAATCGAACCCGCGACTATTGGCAGCGCGTACTCCGATGAAGTGTTTGTACGTATTTTGAAAGATAACTCTTACCATCGCGTATCTTTTTATTGATTTTAGCAACAAAATTCGCAGCATAAACGTAAAGAAGTATGGCTGTCTTCTGGGTTGTGACGCTGTGTAATCTTATAGAAGTGTACCGTCGTTTCGAAAGGACAAGGTGGTTCCATCTTCAGGGCATAAGAATGTCCCAAAAATGAAAGTAGCCCGTTCCTCTGAAACGTCGGTAAACTTCTACCAGACTAAAGGTCGTCACAATTCATTAGTATTCTCAGTAGTCAACGAATTGTTGCATATGATCCCGAAATGTCTGTACTTCCAGAACATCATCATTCAAGCATAGTGTCAACATGTGTTTGATCTTCCAGCAGCAACGAATACTGCAGTCTCTCAGGTTATATTTCCGATGAGGGACTAACAACACTACTCGTATAGGAGAAGGAAGCAGTGGCCCTGCGCCAGAGGCACGCACCGACCCGCTCAGAATCCTGGGCCACGAGACAGGCAGCCAGCCAGCCGACAGAAAGAGCACTTTCTCCAGCAACACTGAGCTGACCAAACTGTTCTTGACTTGCCTCGTCAGACATATCAGAATAACTAACTCCATAGAGCATAGCCCTTCTTGAAAACCGACCAGTCGCGCAACTACTCAAAAAATTCCCAACATTTTATGGAACCCGTGTTCACAAGAGCCCTCCACTGGTCCTTATCCCGAGCCAGATCAAACCGATTCATTCAATCCCACCCTATCTCTCTCAGATCTATTTTAATCTTATCCTCCCACCCACGTCTAGTTCTTCGTACTGGTTTAACCACCACTGCCCTATATGAATTCAGCTTATCCGTGTGCGTGCTACATGCCCTGCTCATCTCATCCTCCGTGACTTGATCATTCTAGTTATACTTGGTGAAGAGTATAAGTTATGAAGCTCCTCATTATGCAGTATTCTGGCGAACACAAAGCGGCGTGCAGTGTTCGTTGACGTGTGGAGAGACATTTCATAATTCATGTCTTCACTACGAACTCTGCGGAGCAACTAGTGTTCGAGTTTGGGTTCGGTGAACGTACACATCATACGTGGTTGCAGCACGTCGCAGCGTTGTAGTGAGTACCCGCCCTTACGCGCCGGCCGCGCTTTACTTCCCCTGGTACTCATTTCTGTTAGAGGCTGAGTGAACCCCAGGGCCATAGGGCGGCCGGAAGGATTAGGTCAATTGAAAAAATCCAATGACCTCATCGGGATTTGACCCCGCAACCTTCCGGCTTGTAGCATAGTGCCTCAACCAACTACGCTACCGCGTCTCAGCAACATACCAATGTAGATAGAACATGACTCAAACCTGGGAAATATTGAGTTATGTTGGGGACACACTCTTATAATTCCGATCAAATTTTGTAATCTAAAATTAATACCGTCGCAGCAAAACCTCCATCTAATGCCGAGGAGAAGAATGGTGGAGCTATGCCTCCATTCCCCCAATACATCTTCATGGCGTGGTGCCTAATTAATTAAGAGCAGGGACAACTTTAAATTTGCCTTCTTTACATAACTGACACTTCACTTTTCAAGATCAGATGGACTATCTGCGCAATTTCGACTGCGTGACGGACTCCTGAAGGCTGTCCGCTTGAACAGTTCAAGATCCCGCAGTTTCACTCCCGTACTTAGAGCCCCTTTACTTTGATGGTGAGTATATCGACATTTGAGTGTGGACAGCCAGACTGTGTAACGGTTCGACTAGGTCAATAAAATTCAGCAAGCCTGTGGTTTTATATCCATGACCGGTAATAATTACTTTAAATACTAGTGCCCGTGCGGTAGCGTAGTTGGTTGAGGCACTATGCTACAAGCTGGAAGGTCGCGGGTTCGAGCCTCGATGAGGTCACTGGACTTTTTTAATTTATCTAATCCTTCCAGCCGCACTATGGCGCTGAGGTCGACTCAGCCTCTAACAGAAATGAGTACCAGGATCTTCTTGTGGGTAAAGGGCGGCCGGCGTGTGAGGCTGACCTCACCGCCATCTGTGAGCCGATTGTCTAGAATATGTGGAAGCACTGACGTCTCAAAATCCTATGGGTCTTCACGACATGTTACAGGGATAGTTTTACCCTTTTTACGAAAGTGCCCGTTATTCTGTCCTGTTTTTCTTGATATAAACTGTACTGAAATAATAAAAAATGTCAATCTTTCGTAACACATCTCTGACATGCTACAAAGAACTGTTACAGAATTATCTTTATGTCCCACTTATCATTAAATTTAGGATCTAAAACAAAACGATCTGGAAGTACACATCGTCCATATTAATTAGTGCCAAAACCGCATGTAAATTATATATGCATCTCTTTATGCAGCGAACCTATCGCAACATGATATGGTAAGCATAGGCGGAACAGAATTTTATTTGTTCCGGATTTGTTGAGAACACACATGCATAAAATCTGACGATATTAATCAAAGATAAAGATAGAAGATTCGAGCTACTGCAACTTATAGGCTATGCGGGCAATTATGAAATTTCAGGAGGGGCACACAGAAAGAGGAACAATGTAAGACAGGCAGGTGACTGATTTCAAGCCTACGTCGCCATCTCGTCAGCAGGTGAAGCACTTATTGAGTAGGTACAGATGCTGGGGGCCGGCCAGGCAGCTGTGAGCCATCATCCTGTACTTGCAGCAACTGTTCACAGCGGGGTACACACACGCGGCATTCTGGATTCTGTTAAACGCATCGGCTCCAGGAACTGGAGATAAATTGTCACGTGTCCGGGCTTCCCTGACTAACAAGAACGGGCTTGGGAATGGATGGCTGTATTTATTGGCATATCTGTTACAATTATATTCAATTATAGCAGTCTCATTGGTTTACACACTCTAAAGATTACTGTAATTATAGCACACGAAATAAACTCTTCGATGTCTATTTTCACCAGGTATTTCCTGGTAACGAATCTCAGCTCGTTACCACTCAACTACTGAACTCTGAGCTTTGTTACGAAGGAATGTTTTGAACTCACAACGAACTCTCTCTAACTTCGGACGAAACGAATGTAGGTCACCATGTCTTACAGTACCTCTGTTATTCTGTTGCCACGATAACGTGCGTTTGGCAATGAATTATTCTGCGGCTATTAGTTGTTGCGGGAACGTGCGTTTGGCGAGCCGTTGGCTAGCAATGGACTTCCGCTCTGGCTTCACTATTCCGGCTTTCAGGCGTCGTATCACATTATTATATCTGATTTATATATTCATTCTGCAATATCTGACTATGTGTACACTTATATCTTCTGGGATATAACGCCATGTAGTCCGTTGAAAGTCAACCGACGTTTCAGAGGAACATGTCGCCTCCATCTTCAGAGTTGAAGAATAAGCCAAGCAAGAAATCATCATGAAGCAGGTAGCAAGCGACATGTTCCTCCGAAACTTCGATTGACTTTCAATGAACTACATGGCTGAGGCCGCGCCACAGCTCAAGCGGTTAGTCGCTGGCTTCCCACCGCGGCGACCCGGGTTCCGTCCTGATTCTGGTCAAGTGGTATTTGTGGTGGACAAAGTGGGGCTGGGGCAGGTTTTCTCCGAGTACTTCGGTTTCCCCTGCCAATCCTCATTCCACCAATTGCTCCACAATTACCTTCACCTATCATCTGGGGCTGGTACAATAGGCCAGAAGTGGCCGCAGTACAAGGGACTTAGTCCCACCCCACTAGCATCAGGTGAACAAAAAGAAGTACGTATATGAGTTACGTCACTGGGCACAACTCATTCACGAGCCAGTCCTTACTGAACGTATATATTTATAGCAGGCTCTGCAGATTATGTGTAATAAATGTGTGGGAAAACTACGAATATTTTAGATTCCTCTAGGCTTATTGCACTACTTAGTACCATGCGTTTGTTTCTTGGATTGTTTAATGATGCCACTGAGGTTACATACGCCGAGAACCGAGGGAAACAGCTGAAATGATCGATCTGCCTTAATAGATCATGAAAACCACGAAAACCCCGGCCGGATCTCTCGCAGGAATCTTCTGCTTCCATTCTCAGGATATAAAACTAGAGACAGAAGCAACACCCAGGTATCTCCACAGTTTCTTCCTCCATTTCATATTCCTTTCCGTCTATCTTTTCACTTTTTGTTCTTCGTTTCTTATGACGCTCTCTCTTTCTGTCTTAATATGGGATTATGGGCCCTTTTTGAAAGATATGCGAGGAGGTGGTACCATGTAATTATAAGATCCCAAGATTGTTTACAAATCCCAATGTTTTATCTTGTTTTCTAAGCACATCTTCGCGAAAAACATTGCGACGGGGTTAGAGTTACGGAGCTTTGAGAGACTCAGAAGGGCGGTAGAGAGTCTGCAGCCTCCAAGTCTTGTCATCCTAAATTGATCTTCCTAACGAAGTGCAGTAGCGGTTATTGCCTCTGTCTCGAAGAGTTCAGTCGCCTGGAAAAATTCAACGGTCTTGCACAGGCATGTTATGCTTTCTGGACGAGCTCTCACCTGCTTTCACTTTCGTGTATGCATTTTTATCGGGTAGGTACGAGTTCAGTCGCCTTAAAGTATAAACATTTGTTTGTTAAAAGGGGATGAATGTTTAACTGTCTAACCCAGGCTTCAAAATAATCTTAAATGTGAACCAGAATAACCAGGCCACACACAGTTGTATCAAACGTCTTAAAGAATGTGTGTCTATGAGCCTTCAGAAGTTGTCCAGGAATTGATAACGAGAATTCTGACCTCGACTCCTTTCCCTCCCCTTTAAGAAACAACTAGCTATCAAGAAAGCAGATCAAACTCCGTGATTTTAGTCCGCAAGCGAACTATACCAACCGCCGCTTGTAGGCGAAGTTAGTGCCAACTTTAGCGGATAGAGGGTGTCGCGTGGTCAGGGCAACGAATCCCCACGGCCGTTAATTTCGGTTTTCTAGTCCGGAGCCGCTATTTCCTTGAAACAGTTCCTCAGTTATCATCACGAGGCTGAGTGGATCCCGTTCCAGACCCACTACTTCTCAGAAAAAATCTGGTAGCGCCGGGAATCGAACCCAGACCTCTGGATACGTAGCCAGAAACGCTGACCACTAGACCACAGAGGCGGTCAAGAAAACAGAATAGAGTCCTTAATCAAACCAACTGAATAAAGCAAAATCCTTCAAGAGAAACTGATAATCGTGAAGCTATTCCACTGCAGTTTACAAAAGCAGACGTTGCACAGCCGTGTTCACAGGAGTCTGCCTCTGAACTGCAGTTTTCTCCGAGTACTTCGGTTTCCCCTGCCAATCTTCATTCCACCAATTGCTCCACAATCACCCTCACCTATCATCTGGGGCTGGTACAATAGGCCAGAAGTGGCCGCAGTACAAGGGACCTAGTCCCACCCAACTAGCAATAAAAAAAACTTATTAATTGCTCTAACCACTTATACATAACGTCTGCAGTTGATACACTGTTGAAGAAGTAAGATGCAACAAAACGCAAGTCAAGTGTTTCAGTTCGCAGTATATGCCCTGTTGTATCCTGCCATACAGAAGTATTGCGCAACGGTCAGCATGCCTGCTCCTGTGTGGCAGCGGACGTCATCGTGAGCGAAATGATCGTGCCACGCTCCCGTGTTGCATCATCAACCGAATAAACGTAGCTTCCCGTACTTGTTGAGCCACACAGACGAGTCTGTCGAAGCACGTGTCGTATTTGTGGTGTGCTGTTTGTGTCATCGGCTGTGTTGTGAACAGTGGCAGGGTGAAGCAAAACTGCAACAACTACAAAGTTCATTACAGAAGTACCTATATACCGAATATATTTTCAATAGTCGTGTATTCTGTTACAAACTGTGAACAGAGGGAGTGGCCTATATTTTACGTTTAGTTATCGCAGTCTGTAGAGGTACCTCCAATCGGATTCGAGAACTGTGAACACGAATTGACATATCGAATTACAGAAATACATTTATAGTATAAGTTAATGATTCTATACAATGCGATCCGACCAACAGTTGGTGTTTAATGGTATTTAAGGCGTAATGGCCAAGCAGTTCAATTTTATGAGCTGTTATGTCTATAATTATAACCTTCAAGATTTGGCAGTTTAATTTTACGTAATTTTCAATGCGTCAGTTGTAGCAAAATCGCTTCATCCAGAAGCTGCACTGTAGTGAGCCTAACTGTGATAACTCGCATGGTCGAGGTATGGTTTTCGATTCGCGAAATCGGTTAGCATCATTTTCACCTTCCGTTCAAATAAATGCCACATGAATGGCAGCTTGAAATAGGCCACGACCATTATCTATATAAGTCAGTGCTAACTCATAATCATAATTATATTACTGTCACCATAATCTCTGTAATCAGTATAACATCGCAAAGAATGCTTCAACTAAGCAACACGAGCATTACGTAATATATACTTAATAATTATAATATAATAATCATAATAATGTAACGTACCACGTACCGCTGGGGAGGGAGGTGTGTCCTCAATTGCGCAACACGTCACAATAATATAATCTGTGAGCGCTATGGTCCATAATGAACCTTGGCCTCTGTTTCAGTTTCTTACTCATATAAACAGTCGGTAGGACTCCTTGAGCAAAGGATCAGCCCGCCGCAAGGCCGCTACCTACGCACACAACACAAACAGAATAAACGTGAACAAACGTCCATATCTCGAGTGGGATTCGAACCCAGGATAGCAGTGTTTGAGCGGGCGAAGACAGTTCTTACCTTAGACAGCACGGCCACTGTGATCGGCAATATACGTATACTTATTACATATTCAGAATACAGGATTTGCCTTGTCGGATGTTTGAGATGTCTGTAAATGACGTAATATTATTACTGAGTTGCCTCGGATTTGGTTCAGCTTAAACTACAGCTGCAGTAAGACAAATACACCTGGGTTTTGTTTGTGTTCAGGGTTTGGGAGGTGTCAACTGCTGACAGAAGCCCGAGCATTAACGTGAAGCCCCCCCCCAAAAAAAACGGTTAGGACTAAAGCTAAATACCTAATCTAATCTAATCCAATGACTATGATCCCAAACCCTGGATCCTCAGATAGAAAAGGTAACTAAAGAACGACTAGATAATCTTTCCGTGAGATTTCAAGTGTTTAAAAAGACAAAGTAAAAAAAAAAAGATTCCATTTAATTTGGAAGGGGGTAAATATGTGGGGGCACGCGGTAGCGTAGTTTGTTGAGGCACTATGCTACAAGCCGGAAGGTCGCGGGATCGAATCCCGATGAGGTCATTGGATATTTTCAATTTGCCTAATCCTTCCAGCCGCACTATGACCCAGGGGTCGACTCAGTCTCTAATAGAAATGAGTACCAGGAATCTTCTGGGGAGTAAAGCGCGGCCGGCGCGTAAGGCTGGCAACCTTACTGTCAACTATGAGTCGATTGTCTAGAAAATGTGGGAACCTCAACATCTCACAACCCTACAGGGATTCCTTTACTTTACTTTTTTTCCCTTGGCACTACAGCCCCAGTGGGCCTAGGCCTATCTCCATGAACTTCTCCGTTCACTTCGGCTTTTCTAGATCTTACACATTCGGTAGGACTCCTTGGGCGAGTGATCAGATCGTCGCGAGGCCTCTACCTGTACACAAACACAGAAAAACACACAAACATCCATGCCCTGAGTGGGATTCGAACCCACGATCCAGGCTTCCGAGCGAGCGAAGACGGTGCATGCCTTAGACCGCTCGGCTTACTTTACTTTACTTGTAGGTAAATCTTTTCGGCCGTATAACTCAGGTATGTGGTACATGTATTTATTGCGCCTGTATTGTGTGTGTATGCATGCAGTGTATAAGCAGACAGACGAACATCAGGAATGGTTGAGGTTTCGGCACCTCAGAGTCTGATGTGAAGCAGAGACAGATCTCGGACCTCACACATGCAATCGGTTATCTTCTAGTATAGAGGGTTTAGCTCTGCCCTTCTGACGATAAATTTTGACAGCTACACATGTCAAAAGACAATTTCACGCCTCCAGAAAACTTTTGACTTGCCTCCTGCGGTGACATTGTCCCACTTCTGGTCACTCAAACTGGATGAAAGACAAGGCAGTTTTCCACTGTTCAGAAACAAGAGACATGTCGTAACTCGTCAATAAATCAGGCATCCCTTAAAAATGACTGAAGGGAACAGTAAACGTCCACAGGAAATGCAACAGGTTTGGACTGTCACAACTGCTGCAAACCGACTCTGTGACTGTCGGATGGTTTGGTCGAATATTTCGTTAACATGCACGTTCTTTTGGACAGGTGCCGATATATTGACGTGTCAGATAATTAAAGCGTTTCTCTTCGTACCCTTTCTTCTTCTTCTTCTTCTTCTTCTTCTTCTTCTTCTTCTTCTTCTTATTATTATTATTATTATTATTATTATTATTATTATTATTATTATTATTATTATTACTCCCACTTGGAACATAGGGCATCCGTAAAACTCTCGTTTCATTTCAGTTTCTTAATTTTAGACGGTAGGACTCCTTGGGCGGTGGATCAGCCCGTCGCAAGGCCGCTACCTTACACAAACACAGAACAAGCGCAAACAGACATCCATGCCTTGAGTGGGATTCGAACCCATGATCCTAGTATTCGAGCGGGCGAAGACAGTTCATGCCTTAGACCGCGCGGCATTTCTTTTCTAATTATTATTAATAATTGGATGAGAAATGCATATAAAACATGTATTTGAAAAAATGAAGGGAAGATACCACTTACGAAATCTAAGAATAGATGGGAGGATAATATTAAAATGGTTATAAATAGTACGATGTGAGGGTGTGGACCGGATTCAGCTGATTGAGGATATAGCCCAATGACGGACTGTTGTAAACACGGTAAAAAAATTGTTTCCATAAAATGCAGAGAATTTCTTGATATACTCGGCGACTATCAGCTTTTAAAGGACTCTGCCACATGGAGTTAATCAGTTTCAGAACTAATCAGTGATCCCAATGTAAAATATTACCCACACTGCTGAACCCAGTTTTCCCGCGACCCTTCTGAGGAACGTGTCGTGTGAACTATGCATTGTTTGATTGTATTGCGTTGTTCGTAAACAGAGAAACACAAAATGGCACCCTTCTTCAGTTGTACACTCGAATTCTAGTCATGTAGGATGCAACCTGTGTCGTCATAACAAGCTGCGTAAGCAGTAATACGGAACCATAAGAATGTTATGTCAGTGGCATGCTAAACATTTAAATTGTGAGCTGTTTGGTTTTCCATTGACATGATTGGACAAGCTGAAGGCCAAGTTGGGAAGCCCTGAGATACACTGGTCTGATAAACCGGGCCCATCTCCGAGCCTTAAGATAACAGTTTTACTTTGCCTGACACAGAAGGCATTCGAGATCTCTTTATTTAAAAGCAAACACGCTCCCAACGAGGGTCTGTGCCTCAGGCCCATACTAATGCTATTCAAAGGACAACCAACAAGTTCTCTGTAATAGGCCTGTAACAGTCTGGACATCGACAAGGCCAGAAGCAGTAGAGTTTCTTCTTATGTGTGTTTCGTGTGGAACTCGGACATGAGGCTAGGTTCACTGGTGCCAAATTTCTGGGCTGAAACAACGATGGGACCGATAAAATTCCACGAATGGCTTGGACAATCGTAAGTACTGAAAGTTCAGTGTACGTTTCGATTTATTTGTTGCAACCACCACAGTTAACACCTTATGTATATAGTTAGATACGTTGTGCGTCTGCGCGTCGCATGTGGTACTGGAAAACACTGTATTCTGTTAAGTTACTAATTTTCACGCAATTCAGTTTCTTGCCATTTTGATAATAAGGCCAGTACCTTTGCTTCCAGTTTTGCAGAACGATTGTCTTTCTTTCTACCGTACTTTCTTGCCCCTTACCCCTTTCTTCTTTCTTTCTTCGTTTATTTCTAATCACCCACTTTTTTCTTTCTTTCTTTCCTTCGACCACAGCGATCCTGGCTACAGATCCAGAGGTACGGGTTCGATTCCCGGAGCTACCAGATATTTTTCTGAGAAGTAGTGGGTCTGGAATGGGGTGCACTCAGCCTCGTGAGGATCATTGAGGAGCTATTTCAAGGAAATAGCGGCTCCGGTCAAGTAACCGAAATTAACGGCCGTGGGGAATCGTTGTGCTGACCACGCGACACCCTCTATCCGCAAAGGCTGGCACTAAACTTCGCCGACAAGCGGCAGTCGCTCGGTCGGTATAGTTCGCTTGCGGACTAAAATCACGGAGTTCCCCCCCCCCTTCGTTCTCCCATCCCTTATTTCAAATCATCTACTTTTATTTATTTTCATTGTCGTTGTGTCGTAATACGTAGATAACGAATCCCATTGGATACTGTATGACCATATGGTTATGCCTCGACAGAAACGTTTACATTCACATGTTCCATCATGACGTACCATATTCTAAAGTTTTCGGTTAACGGCGTAGAGGTTTATATTTAATTTAGTTGCCAGACATTTGATAGGACACCTCAGACAAAGGATCAACATGCATAAGACAACATAAGATAACCAAGAAAGACGCAGAGTCTATGTACACACACACTACGAAAGTGATACGAACTCAACGTTTAAGCGGGCTGCATTAGAACGGCCGACCAATGTGGTCGACCTGAAAATTATTTTATATACTCGTAGTGACAATTTTGCTTGTTGTGGGTGTTCTTAAAATAGACAGAATATTGCAAATAGCGAGCTAGCATTTAAGTAATCCATTACACAGGCTTGTCCGGCAGATGTCCAGCAGTGCTGACTGTTGCAGATGGTGTGTGCTGTTCTCGCACCCGGCAGACTTCACACCGGTGTGCACGACGGAACTGGGACGCATAGCACAGGAGGCAAACGAGTTCTTCCGTCGCGGTGTTAAGCTGCTGGGCCACTCCTGCGACTCGCTCCAGCAGCACAAGAAATGGCTTGACGTGAGTTCTTCATATTGGCGTCTCAGCTTCGCACTTTCGCAATACAGACTAGCAGTAAGCAAATCGCTGTCCACCGAACTTCGAATTTTGTGGCCGGGGAACTTATTTTACATGAGCCAGATACTGGTATAGTGTATTGGTACTAAAGTAACAGTTCTAAGATTCGTGTTGGCTATCTACCATCATTAAAATTAAAAATGTTATTCATAAGAATATTTCTTCATCATATTTTCTCTGTTGTTTATATGAATAAATACCGTTAACTGAAAACATAGCATAAAGGTAAAGAAGTGAATATGTCCATATGTTTTAACTAATTAAGACTACGCCATGAAAGCGGATGGGGGAGTGGATGTGTAGATCCACATTTTCTTGACCTCGGCACTAGCTGGAGGTGAGTGGTCAGCTTCATGCCCCGGCCGCTTTACCCCGGGGAATGAGCCCTCGGTACCAGTTGGATAGGAGGTTGGGTGAACCCCAGAGCCGGTCTGGACGATGTGGAGAAGAGAAAATTCTTGAACTTACCGGGACTCGAACTTGGACCCCTCCGTCGTCCAGCCGGTAGCCAGTCGGTACCTCATGCCATCGGAGTGTGTTATATAGTGTTCCCCGCCGTCCTTTACAGTGGTAAAAGTATGCAGTAATTTTAACTTGCCACTTGAAGAACCATGTCCTTTGTAGTCTTTAATTAAGGCTTCTCTTGTTTGCTTATGTAGTCGGCATAGCGACTAGCTACGGGCTGGACGACCGAGAGGTCGGAGTTCGAGTCCCTGTAGGGTCAAGAATTTTCTCTTCTCCAAGTTTTGGAGACCTGCTCTGGGGATCACCCAACCTCCTATCCAATGGGTATCGGGGGCTCTTTCCCCGGGGGTAAAGCGACCACTCACCTCCAGCTACTGCCGACGTCAATAAAATGTGGGTCTATACATCGACCCCCCCATACGCCTTCATGGCGTGGTGCTTAATTAGTTAACCATAGGGACAACTTTATCTTTACCTTGTTTGCTTATAATATTGTCATTTATCGACTGGGCCATCAAAACGAGATGTATCGAGACGCCGATGTAATCACGTGCTATGCATACGTAACGAAATAGCTGCACATAATGTCACAGGAGCGGAAGAAATGAAACGCGTCAACACCTGTCAATATGTATCGCGAGATTGGGTCACCTCTGCCGAACCCCGACACCCCGTAGTTATTAGCGAGCTGTTAACTGAAAGTCATTGCACAACATCATTCTGTATGGACATATGGAGTGATGATGTAGGCGTACGTAAGTAAGAGATTTCATTAACTTGATTCCCACTCTTCTCCTTCGAAGTGGTAAGTGGGCTTAAGGTGAGGTGTTGGGCTCTTCCAAATAGAAGCAGTATTTACAAGGGGGTTTCCCTTTCTTTCAATTGTGATGTAATTTTCACCATACTTCTTCAATTCTATTCTAATATATCTCTCTTTTTCGTGACCTTTGACGCGAAACACCCACCGTATTGTCACATCATGAAACCACTCCGATTTTGCAATATTAATTCGTGTTATGTGTAGTTTGTTAGTTAGTTAGTTAGTTAGTTATTGGAGAGGGTGGATTTCCCCATGCACTTAGACCTGTATTGGTCCATTGTGCTTCCCTCTATGATTTCTACCAGTCTCTATATCCTACCGGTACTGGTGCTTACCATCAGTCCCGCCCAGCCAGCGAGACCGGCTCTACTAGCTGAGAGGTATCTATTATGCTTCCCCCATCTACCAGAGGTATTAGAGACTGCTCTTGGGCGGTAAACGTCCGTAATTTGGCTCAGTGACCTCCTTTGGAGATATGGGGTTCTTTTACGTGCCGTAAAGCTACGACACGGGACCCACGGCTTAAAGTCCCTCCCGGAGGACTTGGTCCTTGAATTTTTCCGCCCTTAAAAATTGGACGAACTCCGCCGGGTATTTGAACCCGCGTACTACGAGTCATGAGGTGGGAACGTTACCTCTAGACTACGGAGGCCGCTCGTGTTATGTGTAAGTTTTCTCCCTTAAGATTATGCTGCTATGATCATTACCAATTACGTTTGCGTCTTCTTATCTTCTTTGGCACGATACACCAGTGCGGTCCACGGTATCCCAGTTTCCCGTGTCGCGGAATCTTGTCTATAGAAAATTTTATAGGACCCTCTGCACGGGGATCAGCCCGTCGAACCTCAGCCTGTACGACAACTGTTGTCGGCAAGGTACATAAAATGTATACAAACGTATGCAGTCTACACAACTATATTCTGTATTTAAAACAAAGTAGACACTATCGTATCAACATCTGTGTGTCTACGTTTTAAATACAGAATACTGTTGTGTAGACTGCATACTTTTGTACACATTTTATGTACCTTTTTTATGACACAACAAGATGCATACTATTAAAACTTTTATCGATATTCGGGCCCCTTAGCTTTAACAAATCCGTGACTAGTAAGACCAAAGCAGTTCATGATATATATACCCTGCAAACAGCCGAAACTACAGTTCTCGTATACTTTTTAGGACATCAGGTCGTATTTCCGGAACATCCCGTTGGAGTTTCCGTACCCCATCATCTCGGACGAGAGCCGTGAACTGGCTGTGCGACTAGACATGTTGGACGACGAAAATCGTTGGGATCCAGTTGTCGCCAGTACAATTCGAGCCCTCTACATCATCGGCCCAGACTTCAAAGTTAAGTTGTCTATGTTCTACCCCAACTCCACGGGTAGGAATGTCCAGTAAGTACCATTTTTACAAGGGAAGAACACAGATTAAAGATGTTCGCAAAGAAACTGACAAGAAGAATATTTTTATTAAGACGGATTGAGTAGACATGCAGAAAGACAGCAAAATGAGGAGCTTCTTAATTTGCATTCTTACCGAACAGGCTGGTATAGAGGTAACGCTCTAGAATTCTATTCAGGAATAACTTGGTTTGAATCTCGACAGGGGCACCAGCTATCTTGGCTGAGAGTTTTTCGTGGCATTCCTGAGTCCGTCCAGGGACACGCGGTAGCGTAGTTGGTTGAGGGGCTATGCTACAAGCCGGAAGGTCGTGCGTTCAAGTCCCGATGAGGTGGATTTTTTTTAATTAACCTAATCCTTCCAGCCGCACTATGGCCCTAGGGTCGACTCAGCCTCTAACAGAAATGAGTACCAGGAATTAAATAATTTTCCTGGGGAGTAAAGCGCGGCCGGCGCGTAAGGCTGACAACCTTACCGCCATCTTTGAGACGATTCTCTAGATAGTGTGGGACCCTCAACGTCTCACAACCGTATGGGCCTTCACGGCCTGTTACAGGGATACCTTTACTTTTTTAGCTTTATTCCTCAGTCCGTCGAGGCAAATCCCGGGATTTGCTTGATTCGGGCCAAGATCGCTTCCTTCCAAATCCTTTTCAATTCATCAGTATCCTATCCACAGACGCTGTATAGTGTCAACGATCAAATAACACCAAGAATTGCATGATTCACAGAATCAGGTATGATGAGATGGGCAGGGCATGGACAAAGAATATATACAAAATAGCTGCCATTTGAAAAACCTGATGGAGATTAGGAGTTGATGGGAGAAAAAAGAAGATGGATCTTCGGAAATACGACGTGAACTGAAGTAGATCGAGATACGGTCTAGAGGCGGGCACTTATAAACAGAGAAATGAACCTTGCCGTTCCACAAAAGGTAAGAAATTTCGTGAACAGTTAAGCAACTGTTACTTTCTCAAGAAGAAATCTGTTTCATGGAATTAGCTTTCTTAAATTTATTTATGATGACGGAAAGAAACGATTTACTTTGAAACATATCTACTGTTAACTCCATGGCTCATAGTCCGCAAGAGAACTATACCGACCGAGCGACTGCCGCTTGTCGACGAAGTTAGTGCCAACTTTTGCGGATAGAGGGTGTCACGTGGTCAGCGCAGCGGATTCCCACGGCCGATATCTGCTGTCACACCAGCAAAATATATACAGCTGGTATTGACTCACCATTGAAATCAAAGACTAGGCGTACGTGGAATAACATAAGATGAACTGCATTCTTATGAAGCCTTACGTTCAACAGCATTTCATTGCTATATGCGGGGCATAAGCTAACGATCACTTTATACACGTGCTTAGAAATTGGACTGATTTGGCCTTCATATTTGATAATACTGCAGTTATAACAAAAAAAATGAGCAGGACCTATAGTGATTTTAGCAAGAAAACATGTATCACTAAGAATGAGGTCACTAACATGACTTTCGTAAGGTCCATTTACATGTACTCAAGAACAAGCAATTAGCGTACCTCTGTGAAATATAAACAGGTATGTCACAATAACAACTCTAAATCCTATATTGGGCCCAATTTTTCAGGGCCGCTGTACCGGTATTGTCGACAGCAGGGAACTATGTAAGTACAGCCATGAATTCACCTCTAATGATAATAACCTTATTTTTTTTTAATTCGCTTAGTGGGGGGTGAAGTCCAACTGGGTCCACTCGGCACGGCGGCCACTGATTGGCCTGTTGTATCAGTCCCGGGTGATTATGTTGGTCGAGAATCTTGTGGGATGAAGATTGGCAAGGGAAACCGAAGTACTCGCAGAAAACCCGCCCCAGCGCTACTTTGTCCACCACAAATCCCATTTGACCAGACCTGGGATCGAACCCGGCAATGACATAACCTTACTACGGAATGTCACGAAAATATCTTATACATACAACATTGAGATAGAACGCATCGTCTAAAAATTATGTCTAAAACTGCTGTTAAGTATTCACTTAAACTATGGAAGGAAATGCCACAGGGATCACTGTAATTATTGTCCGTTTGGTGAGAACGGTAGCTATAGGCCTACAATATCCAGTAACCTGAACCCTGATATTCATATTATTTAAAAAATTATTTTGTACCTTACAGGAAACACATTGCGTTTCCATCACAAAGACCAATTGCTCAGTGTTGTGGAAGTATCACTTTATTCTGAGAATAATACTAAACCCATAAATGAGGCCGCGCCGTAGCTCAAGCGGTTAGTCGCTGGCTCCCCACCGCGGCGGCCCGGGTTCGATCCTAGGTCTGGTCAAGTGGGGTTTGTGGTGGACAAAGTGGCGCTGGGGCAGGTTTTCTCCGAGTACTTCGGTTTCCCCTGCCAATATTCATTCCACCAATTGCTCCACAATCACCCTCACCTATCATCTGGGGCTGGTACAATAGGCCAGAAGTGGCCGCAGTACAAGGGACTTAGTCCCACCCAACTAGCATTAAAAAAAACATAAATACATTTTGTTGGATAAAAGTACGTGCATTACTCGTATAATCACTGCCGCTTAGAAGGTTCAGTCATTCAGTGGAGTGAGTGAGACCTCGAACTGCAAGGAGCATATGAAGCTCGGTTACTGCATTGTTGTACATATCGATGTCAGGCTTGAGGATGACTCACAGGGAAATCAGTTATGTACCGTTGAACACTGGACTATTGATTAGCAATTGTGAGACGTGGAGACGAAACCTCTATGGCAATTTATGGTCATTCCGTGAGGAAAGTGGGAACTGTAGTTAGGAAAACTCTCGAATCTACATTAGAAAGCCTGCATTAGATTTTACTGTTAGGATTTATTTCAACCAATGGTATCGCCCTACATCTGATCATCCACATTACACTTCGTGAAGTGAGAAAATTACGAAGCTCCTGTTCACGTAGAATTCACCGCCTTCCTGACACTTCCTCTCTCGTAGGTCCGAGTGTTCTCCTCAGCACCCTCTTCCCAGATACACTCTCTTTATTTTCTTAGGTTTGCAGGGCATGTAGCACGAATGGGGGAAACGAGGAATGCATATAGGATATTGGTGGGAAAGCCGTAAGGAAAGAGACCACGGGGAAGACCAAGGCGTAGGTGGGTGGACAATATTAGAATGGATCTTAGAGAGATAGGATGGGATGGTATGGATTGGATTGATCTGGCTCAGGATAGGGACCAGTGGAGGGCTCTTGTGAACACGGTGATGAAACTTCGGGTTCCATAAAATGCTGGGAAATTCTTGAGTAGCTGCAGAATTGGCGGCTCCTCCAGAAGGGCTCAGCTCCATGAGTGAGTAAGTAAGTAAGAGAGACAGAGTTTTAGACTAGTGTAAGACAGTAGGTAAAATTGTCTCCTTTACATTTTGGATAAAAGGCTTGAGGACCTCCGAGCAAGTGCGGACGTGGAGATGGTGAAGTTAAATGTGTCCACAGTTGCCCGTCATGTTACTGGCTGGACTATCGCAGCTGTTGAGACGATGAGATCTTACATATGCAGACAGACAAATGAAACTAATAAGGACGAGTGGTTTATGTTAGGAGTTCAACCGGAGACACCTCTCCGCTTGAAGATGGATACGAACACACTTACTCATGGAGCTGAGTCCTTCTGGAAGGAGCCGCCAATTCTGCAGCTATTCAAGAATTTCCCAGCGTTTTATCGAACCCGAAGGTTCATTACCGTGTTCACAAGAGCCCTCCACTGGTCCCTATCCTGAGCCAGATCAATCCAATCCATACCATCCCATCCTATCTCTCTAAGATCCATTTTAATATTGTCCACCCACCTACGCCTTGGTTTTCCCAGTGGTCTCTTACCATCTGATTTTCCCACCAATTTCCTATATGCATTCTTCGTCATGTCCTGCCCACCTCATCCTCCTTGACTTGATAATTCCAATTATACTTTGTAAGATTTGAGGCTTTCACGGCGGTGACTATGAAGAAAGCAGTCTTCTGGATATACACGGTGCCAAATCCCAGAAGACTGCTTTCTCCAATTATACTTGGTGAAGAGTACAAGTTATGAAGCTCTAAAGCCTGCTACAACAAACAACAAACTCCGTGGCTTTAATCTACAAGCGAACTATACCAACCGAGCGACCGCCGCTTGTCGGCGAAGTTAATGCCAACTTTAGCGGATAGAGGGTGTCGCGTGGTCAGCGCAACGAATCCCCACGGCCGTTAATTTCGGTTTTCTAGACCGGAGCCGCTACTTTTCCATTCAAGTAGCTCCTCAGCTATCCTCATGAGGCTGAGTGCCCCCCGTTCCAGACCCACTACTTCTCAGAAAATCTGGTAGCGCCGGGAATCGAACCCCGACCTCTTCATCCGTAGCCAGAAACTCTGACCACTAGACCACAGAGGCGGTCCTAAGGCCTATTACTTAATTGAAGCATCAGCACTGTAGCCCCACAAACAATTACACGTTATCCGACTGAGCTTTCTTAAAATTAAACCGAAAAGAAAGGGCAGGGAAGAAACAAAGTCTAGCAACCCGCGTAATCACATGAACATACAAATATGTTGATTAGTGACAAAGAGTTGTACATGTTTCACGCAATGCAGCAGCTACTAAAACAGAATACAGTTCCACCGTAAAATTAATAAGAACCACGATAAATTGTAAGTGCAAGTATTGCGCCCAGTTATCAACTCAGTTTCTGCAAATTTGATTTGTTTCATTCTGGTCCGTCACACTAACAATTCTTAGTAGTTTCCTTTTCGTATTGATGAATTGATTTACCAGTTTAGCTTGACTAGCTTCGATAAATTTGATTTGTTTCATTCTGATCCGTCACACTAACAATTTGTAATGATGTTCCCTCTGAAGATGGCCCGTAAGGACCGAAACATGTAAGGGAGATAAGTTTTAACGTAAAAACTTACATGTCACATTGGACGGAGTGGTTTGTATTTATAACAGTTTCTGTGCTTTCTAGTCATAATGCGAAATTTAGTATGAATCTCCAAGTTCACAATTGTCACTTTAGGACCAGGCTAAATTGCGTTAAAAGGAGTAGATATAGCCAGCAAATTAGATCATTAATAACATTCTCTAATGTGTTGCTGTTACAGTACTTTGTCTCAAATGCCCCAATTTCCCACGTGCTGTAGCAATTTCGAACTCGCGTTAGTTTCAAAATCTGGCATCATTTCATGTACGTATGTTCTGTCAGATAGACTGCACCTGGCTTTAAGCTGACGGTTAGATGTGACATTCAAGGCTTCTGGTGCGAAGCTACGACCTTCAACACCTACTCTGGGTAGCTGTGATAAAGCCATCGGAAAAACGAACAATTCTACAGATCCTGCGTAATTCATATTATGTAACGAGAAGACTGGCCGACGGCAACACGTAATGCCAGAACACAGATCCGTTTCAACTGGAAATAAAGGGAAGTCCCATACATAGTTGCAACGTGTATACAAATTATATAAAGGGGAATATAATTTATATTTTCTGAACGTAAATCAGAAATGAACGGAACCTCACGGAGATTTTCGGCGTGAACATAAATTGGAAGCGAAGTGAACCTCATATACATTCAGCTTGAGCTGAACGGGGCTCCTACAGATTTCTAGTACAAACAAAAATGTGTAAGGTAAAGTTGTCCTTGTGCACTGTCTTCGCTCGTTTGGATACCGGGATCGTGGGTTACAATCCCATTCAGGGCATGGATGTTTAATTTGTGTGTGTTTTTCTGTGTTTGTGTACAGGTAGAGGCCTTGCGACGAGCTGGTCACCCGCCCAAGGAGCCCTACCGAATGTGTAAGATCTAGAAAAACCGAAGTGAACGGAGAAGTTCATGGAGGTAGGCCTAGGCCCACTGGGGCTGTAGTGCCAAGGAAAAAAAAATGTTCTTGTGCTTAACTAATTAAGCACTACGCCATGAAGGCGTAAGGGGGAGTGCTTTTATAGATCCATATTTTCTTGACCTCGGTCAGCTTCACGACCCGGCCGCTTTACTCCCTGGAAAGAGCCCCCGGTACCAACTGGATAGGAGCTTAGGTGAACCTCAGAGACGGTCTTAACGACGTGGAGAAAAGAAAATTCTTGACCCTACCGGACCTCGAACACCGACCCCTTGGTCGGGCAGCCCATACCCAATCGCTATACCGACTACGCTTTCCCGGCTCCATACATAAACGGGAGCGAAGGATAATTTTCTGTATCTTACTAAAAACCAAGGCAACAAAATTACACCTGTATCCAGGGTAGGTGAGACGTGCTGTAATTATTCTAGTTTCAGTTGAAACATCCGCAGCGTTCCTACTAGGCTTACGAGAATGTTACATCTTCCCTTAAAAATGCTCTGCTTCAAAGAGACGCCAAAAACAATATTAACTTTAAAAGATTAGATAACGAATGAGTATCAGGTTCCATGAGGGATATTTACCTGCAAGGTCATTACCACGAAATCAAATTAGAGCTATCGAAAACGAGTGATGCCTTAGAGACTGCTCTTTCGGAAACATCCACGTACTTTGTCATTATTATTATTATAGGAGCCGGGATAGCGCAGTCGGTATAGCGACTGACCAAGAGGTCAGTGTTAAGAGTCCCGGTAGGGTCAAGAATTTTCTGCTCCCTAAATCGCCCACACCGGCTCTGAGGTCCACCCAACCTCCTATACAATGTGTACCGGGGGCTCTTTCCCCGTGGGTAAAGCGGCTGGGGCGTGAAGCTGACCACTGACCTCCAACTAGTGCCGAGGTCAAGAAAATGTGGAACTATACATCCACTCCCTCATACGCCTTCATGGCGTAGTGCTTAATTAGTTAAGCACAGGAAAAACTTTACCTTTATTATTATTGCTGTCGTAGGTTTTAGTGCTTGCTTTGGAGCGGGGAAGTCTACGGACATCTAATGAAGATAGGTAAACGCTCCACATTTCATTAACTAACTCAATGGAACTCAGTTCTTCTGACAAGCCAGTAGTTGCTCAGCCACTCAAGTTTCGTGTCGTCGCCATACTTCTAATGTTAACACAAACAGGAATAAAATACTTTGTATATATTCTATCTTTTCTCACCTTACCACCAACATGATTTCACGAGAACTAATTAGGACTTTGTGTTCTGTTTCAGTGAAATACTAAGGGTGATAGACTCTCTTCAACTTACGGAGAGGCTGAGAGTTGTCACTCCTGCCGATTGGACGGTATGTAGCCTGTTTCATGTGTCGAGAAGCCTACTTTTTCGGTAACGAGACAATTGCGTTCTGCTTCTATTACGGATTATGATTCCTGTTACTTGTTGACTGTAATTAAACTAAACTCCGTGGCTCGTAGTCCGCAAGCGAACTATACCGACCGAGTGACCGCCGCTTATCGGCGAAGTTAGTGCCGACTTTTGCGGACAGAGGCTGTCGCGTGGTCAGCGCAACGGAATCCTCGGCGTAAGATGTACGAAATTTCGTATGCTATGCAAAAGTTTATATCGATAACAACAAATATCGCCATGAAAATGTCGTTACGGACGGAACATACTGAATGCACCGTGTAGATGGAGAGTAGTGCTGGAGGAGGTTGCCTGCTCTAGGCAAGGCATTTTACGAGGCACATGCCCAAAAGGTATAAGGTGAAGTATGTTGAGTTAGGTCCCTTTACCACTGATCCTTACAACGTACTTACTTAAGATCCATTTTACCGCAATCCCCCCGTCTCCTCGGTCTCCCAAGTGACTGTTTTCCAAAAAGTTCACCCACCAAAATCGACGAGTATCGGCCTGTGCATCCATTGCTTTCCAAACCCAAGCTATGTGTTCATCCCATCATAGGCTCCGAGAGCTGACTAACCTAACACAATTAGGTGGTCTGTAAAAAAATGTCTTTATGTAATATCCGAAATCCTCCCTTGTTTAATCCTTTCTAGGATCCGACATTCTGCTGAGAAGCTATTTCCAATTGTAGTCTTCCGGAGGGGCACGCGGTAGCGTAGTTGGTTGAAGCACTATGCTACAAGCCTGAAGGTCGCGGGTTCAATTCCCGGTGAGGACATTTGATTTTTTCAATTGACCTAATCCTTCCAGCCGCATCATGGCCCTGGGACCGATTCAGCCTCTAACAGAAATGAGTACCAGGAATATTCTTGGGGGTGAAGGGCGGCCGGCGCGTAAGGCTGACAACCTTGCCGCCATCTACGATCCGACTGTCTATAAAATGTGGGAACCTCAACATCTCACAACCCTATGGGTCTCCACGGCCGGTTACAGGATACTTTTACTTTTTTGTGGCTTCCGGAGCTGCCATTTGAACACGCCCACATAGTATTTCAATAAACACGTGGAAGAAACTATTCCGTTTAATACATACAATATTTTGAAACACCACCATGACACTTGGGACACACTGTACAGTTGGGTGCTATGCTGTTCCAGATGGGCAAGGAAGTGATGGTGGTGCCAGAGGTAGAGGAAGAAGACCTGCCTAAGCTGTTCCCTCGCGGAGTTGAGAAGGTCAGGATGCCGTCAGGGATTGCTTACGTACGAACTACCCGCGACTACGGACATGCCAGCGAGTGTTGGGATGGTGCTATTATATGACGACGGGACTGTTTCCGCTGAACTGGCTTACAAGATATTTGTAACCAGTTTCCAACAACTAACAATTGCAGAGTGGCTCGATAGTCGCAGATCTAAGAAGATTAAATAATGCTAAAAGTATATATTTGAGTTCTTCTTGTCGCGTTAAACAAATGAAGTATAATTTGAACATTTCTAAGGCAAAGAAACAGAAAGTTAATGTTTGTATTACAAAGCAACAGGTTAAACGAGGTTAATTAGACATAAGTCCCTCATAAAAAAAATAGACCTAGTCTTTTAGCTCTATAAAGGACTACTCCTATCAGTATCAGTAATCTGTCAAGACGACAGGTCCACAGTCTCTTTCAAAACAATTCCTCCACTTAATGCGATCTAGAGCTTTCTCCTTCAAATGACAGTATCCTCTTCTGTCCCCAAGGTCATCCAGCATCTTCTTACGTCTTCTTCCTCGTCTTCTTGTCACTTCTATCCGCCCATCTATCTTTCCTTCGATAGCTTCTTTTAGAAGGCAGTTTCTGCGTAAAACATGACCAATCCAATTAGCCTTCCGTTTTCTTATTTCATGTAGGATATTCCTCTGCTCACTGACTCTAATTAACACTTCTTCATTTCTCACATAATCGGTCCAACTGATCTTCTCCATTCTTCTCCAACACCACATTTCGAAACTTTCCAGATGTTTCTGATCTACTGCCCTAAGTGTCCATGTTTCAGCCCCATACAGAGCTATGCTCCAAATGTAGCATTTCACTAGTTTCTTCCTCAAATTTAAGTCCAATTTGCTGGTAAAAAGATTCTTCTTCTTGCTAAATGCAGCTTTTGCCATGGCAATCCTGGATTTAATTTCACAAGTACACCTTCCATCATCTGTTAACAAGCTACCCAAATATTTAAAACATTTCACATTCTCCACTTGTTTTTGGTCTATCTTTATTGTGACTGGGGTTGGTTGTCTCGAAATTTTCATTACTTTTGTTTTCTCCACATTCATTTCCATGCCATAGCACCTTCCAATTTCAATTAGTCTATCAATCATGCCCTGTAGCACAGTTTCTTCCTTAGCCATTAACACAAGGTCATCTGCATATTTCACAGTTTGAATAATTTGCCCTCCTACTTTGAAGTCACCGAGCCCATCCAGAGCTTCCTTGGTAAGGCATTCGCTGTACAAGTTGAACAGAATTGGTGATAAACAGCATCCTTGTCGAACTCCTCTTCCAATCTGCACACTTCCTGTCTCTCCCCTGTCCAGTCGTACTCTAACTTTCTGATCCATGTACAATTTGCTAATCAATCTTCTTTCATGCCAATCGATACCTGTTTCTTTCAGGATCTGCATTAATACTACTTTTACAATTTCTGTATTTTTCCCACATACTTTATTTGTGGGTTTCGTATGATTCTCAAAATAAATATCCAGCATTAACAAACTAATCTTTGCAACGCAGTGTCATAAGATTTGACGTTTTCATGGAAGTGAGCGCTCAGGTTGTGGTCTTCTGGGTTGTGACACCTTCATCTTCAAGTTGACCCTGATGATAGGGGTAGCATGTTCCTCCGAAACGTTTGTTACCACCTACAAAACTACACGGTGTCGGAACCCAAAAGACCACGCTATGAAACGCAGTGTGTTTTCTTAGAAATAAGAAGTAAATGTTGTAGGTAATTCTGGTTAACAGTGTTTACATTGCCTTATTTACTCCTGTGTTCCCTCATTAGGCTTCCCTTCCGCCTCCTCCCTTAACTTCGTGCCGTAAAACAATTGTCTTCATTTTATACAATGTTTACTTGCTTTTTAAGTACAACGCTTTCCCTTCATCCCAGTACAAGGACACTGAACAACAGAAAGTGTTGAATCGCAGGAGGAGGCCAAGGATGTGATAACTTCCTGGCTAACTGAGTCTGCTGTACAGCTCAAGGGATACTGTAGGTGAGTATGGGGCATTGGTGCAATGATGACTGAAATTCTGAAAGAAAAAATCGCCCCGGTGCCACTTTGTCCATCAGAAGATCCACGTAGACTGCCCTGGGACACCACATTGAGAAGCCACTGTCCAAGTACGTCACTCACTTTATATTACCCTAGTTGTTATTTTTTTTTCCTTGGCACTACAGCCCCAGTGGGCCTAGGCCTAACTCCATGAAACTCTCCGTTCACTTCGGTTTTTCTACATCTTACACAGTCGGTAGGACTCGTTGGGCGGGTGATCAGCTCGTCGCAAGGCCTCTACCTGTACACAAACACAGAAAAACGCGCACACACAAACTAAACATCCATGCCCTGAGTGGGATTCGAACCCACGATCCCGGCTTCCGAGCGAGCGAAGACAGTGCATGCCTTAGACCGCTCGGCTACCGTGACCGGCCCTAGTTGTTATTATCATTAACCATTATGCAGTATAGCCTAAAGGAAACGGGAAGTAAAATACGGATTCGCGTAGTCAGTATTTTTTTTAATTCGCATAGTGGGGGGGTGGGGGGGAGTCCAGCTGGGTCCACTCGGCACGTCGCCACTGATTGGCCTATTATACCTGCCCCGGGTGATTATGATTATGGAGAGTTTGGTGGAATGAAGATTGGCAGGGGAAATTGAAGTACTCGGAGTAAACCTATCCCAGCGCCACTTTGTTCACCACAAATTCCACTTGACCAGACCTGGGCTCGAACCCGGGCCGCCGTGTAGTCAGCATATTGTTTTCTTACATTCTGCAAAACGAAAGTCTTAAACACGCTCGGCAAGAAGTGCCGCTTGCACCTCGGAAATTCGCACAGCCGCTGTTGCTATTATTGGCGACGGGAAATTAGTAAGTAAAAAGGTGGGGGTGGTGCTAATGACATGATCTTCATTTTACGTTTCGTAACGATCTGACAGTTCAAACGTTATAAGCTAGGGCGGATACATGAGAGACATACGATAGATATACCAGTAGACGTCTCTCTTAATTTACAAGATATGGCAAGTAAAGTAGAATTAACGAAGAAATGTGTAAAGTTGCTGCAATTCATTACCCTCACACTAACTGCAGTACTTGAATGACTCGCCTGAAGATGTCAATGTTTCATTAATTTACGCGACTTCCCATCCTTAGGAAAGGTAATGGAATATTCGGCGACCTCTGGCACTTCGAAGGGTCCCATGCCTGCTTAATGTAATCTTTTTCTTAATTAAATTTCAGCACTGTCTTTGTTCAGAAGTTTCTAAAGCCTTAGCGTGTTTATTACAAGGCTTCATTCGCGTTTGATCACAGCCCAGTCCATGGTTCGGTTGTGTTGTGGCAAGGTGACTGGAAAAACTCCATCTGTGAGCGGAAATTGCCAAGAGATGGCGTGGGTGGAGGAGGATAAGGCGAGATTCGCCATTCACGGCTAGATACGACACAAAATGCTTGGAGATGAGTGGTCAGCTTAACGCCCCGAACACTTTACCCCGGAGAAAGAGCCCCCGGTACCCATTGGATAGGAAACTGGGTGGGCCCCAGAGCCGGTCTGAACGCTGTGAAGAAGGGAAACATCTTGCGCTGCCGGGAATTGAACCCGGGCCATCCAGCCTGTAGCCAATACAAAACAAACTCCGTGGCTTTAGTCAGCAAGCGAACTATACCGACTGAGCTACAGCCGCTTGTCTGGAAAGTTAGTGCCAACTTCAGCGGATAGAGGGCGTCGCGTGGTCAGCGCAACGAATCCCCACGGCCGTTAATTTCGGTTTTCTAGACCGGAGCCGCTATTTCCTTGAGATAGCTCCTCGATTATCCTCACGAGGCAGAGTGGACCCCGTTCCAGACCCATTACTTCTCAGAAAATCTGGTAACTCCGGGAATCGAACCCGGACCTCTGGATCTGTAGCCAGGAACTCTGACCACTAGACCACAGAGGCGGTCTTCTGGTATGAACTGATACGTCAACAAATCCTGAAACTTGTTAACAAACAGTAAAATATATTTGCTGGCAAGATGTCAATACTGAAGCAGAAATAATTTAACAAAGAAACAGCAGCACAGGTTGATAAGATGACGAAACAAGTGTGAACAAGATCTCACTGCTATAGGACTATTGCACTGTTGGAATTGCTGTTACATGTATTTGAATTCTAAATGCCGTAGGCACACCAACCGAGAAAACTGCATTACAATACAGTAAAATATTCTCAGATTGCGCGAATTAGCAAACATCTCATGTGACAGGCCAAACCAGAACGGACATCCCGGTGCAGGAAGTCGAGATGTGCACTTATAACAGCAACAGTAGTCCACAAAGTGTTCTGTGTAACTGGATAAGTCTTGAAGGACAGGAGGATAAGGATAGGGGAGCTGAAATATACACATAAAATATTTGTCGTGAAAACTGAATGGAGGAAAACGTTGGAGACCTAGACACAGATAAGAGGATAACATTAATAGGAATATTAAAGAATAATTTGTGAATCTTCGGACTGGATTTGTCCTGCCAGGATATGAGTTTTTAATTTAGTGGTTAGGCTTTGGGTTCCGCGAAAGGGGAGAAGTTTCTCTGCCAATTCAATAATTAGCAGCTCCTCACAGCGACTCCATGTTAGTGGGTCCGGGTGCTATTTTTGAAACGTGATTAGACATGTTCGCCGGTGCTTGTTTTGCGGTACTGTATCACAACGAAGTAAGGACTTGTAGACCTTCCTGGGCTGCATTATACAGCTACTCAGTCCGAAGACGACATGGTACGAGGGGCTGGAGTCGCGGGCACCAAGTCGAGGGGGAGGAGCTGTATGCTTTTAGGTGTATTACCCAGAGCCATTATTAAAACGTATTTCCTCCCACACATATTTTCCGAGTTTCCCTCTCTCAGTCCCTACAAGGAAACAGAGCACCGCGGTTTATTTCCACTACTGTGCGTGTGCCTTTGTTCTGCACCAGAGGGCAACAAACGTGTAACTCTCATATCTACTGAAGCTATAATTGGGTACAGATTGTTTATTAAATACTTAGAGGCCCGTGACATTTATTGAGACACGATAATATGTTATTTATTTTGTAAGCTCCTAAATTCGACACTAAATAAATACTGAAGTTACCTCGATCAACTTCGAGGACTAGAAAATGAATGATAATCATTAGGATGAAAGCGGTGATTTAAAGTCATTATATACAGGAGGTTCCTTAGGCGGGAATCGAACTACCGAAGTTAGTTTCAGTGATCAGCTTTCTTCAGTACCCCAGGCAGATTCTGTAGCAAAGCCTTGAAATATGGCACAACCGAATCCTTCCATGTCCTTCTGAAAGCACAATTCAGTCATCCTCCCAGTCATATAATATACCTTATGCAGCAGAGAACGCGTTGTTATACGAACTAATACAAGCTGGTATAGCGCCTATGCTACGGGCTTCCATTGTTGCGTTACACAACTGTAGCACGGACAGTGCAGAGAACATCGCTTCCCAGTTAGTCTATTGGTGCGTGTTAGGAATATGTTGCGGACATTACAGAACAACTCCAGTTGGTTACAGAGTCATTACTTAGCAACTGGTCTACATGCTATATTATACTTTTTTGTATTGCTAGTGGGGTGGGACTAAGTCCCTTGTACTGCGGCCACTTCTGGCCTATTGTACCAGCCCCAGTTGATAGGTGAGGGTGATTGTGGAGAAATTGGTGGAATGAAGATTGGCAGGGGAAACCGAAGTACTCGGAGAAAACCTGCTCCAGCGCCACTTTGTACATTATACTTAATTGTCTCTGTGTTTACCTTTAGACTAACCTTCTTGCCCCTTACTGGATACATATTTCACATAGAGACATATTTCTTTTTATGAAGTTTCCTTTAATGTAGGTTTTTCTATAATTGGCATCATCCTTCCACCTTCCACAGCTTTCAAAAACATGGAACTTCATAACATCAAGGAAGAGAATGCAATATTTTACAAGACAGACCAAGCCATGAGTGTCTATTTCCGCCATGGTTTATTCCTCCGTGAACCTAACGTGATTGTTACACCGTTCTTACAAAACGGAGACGATACTGCACGTCAGTGGGCTATATTTGTGAGTCCCCAGAGAGGGGGCAATGCCATCGGTACCTGCGTGCGTGGGCTCAACATTTCGATGGTGTCCGCTGTGGAGTGTGGGTGTCTACTATCCTTCACGAACAGTGTGGGGAATTGATACAGAAAAAAAAAATTATTCGGAGTAGCAAGGGGAAGCACGTGGGAGTCGATGGCGTCGTTATGACGTAGTTGGAGAGGGGACGCCACTACGCAAGCGAGTCACGTGAATAACCTTATTGATCTGCTCTTCCTCCGTGTGCTGTATGCTGGGTTCCCAATTAAATCAGTTTCCCACGCAACAGGAATTGTGGGCATTGAATTCGTTCACATGGAGGGAATTACGAAAAACACGAGACACGTAGGATGTTCTTTCTTTGCAGTAACAAACGCTAAATGTCAATGTATTCAGTATTAACGACGTCACGTGGGATATATTTCAGGGATTTTTATCAGTAAACCTCGGACTAAAATGATCATTAGAGTTACGACACACCTTTCAGGCTCGGTTTCGATTCCCACTCAAACCTACGTATAATTTGATTTCTGTCGAGCAAGTTGGTATAGCACTAACGTTCTAGACTTATATTCGGAAAATTCTCGGTTCGAATCTCGGCCAGGGTATTATCCTGACTCAGGATTTTCGTGGTTTGCCTCAGTCCTTCCAAACAAATCGTCTTACCATTTGTCACTAGTCTCAGATGCTGACAACATCGTAAAATAACCACAAATGAACTTGATGTATCGTTTACTACGAGAAGCAGATCGCCATTTTAAACAATTTCTATGCGCCAAAGGCAATTGATACGATACTAAATAGCCGAATCAGATGTGTCTATGTCAGTACTGTCACTTTTCGCACGAAATCGGATTCTAAGCTTGTATCAGGCTCTGTCTTTGTGGGACAGGACAGAAAACGGGATCAATGTGGGTGCCCCGATCAGTGTTCGAAAGCACGATCACAGGGATCGAGAGTCTAAGACCGGTCCCAGTGACCGCGTGGTCCAAGTCGCACAGTGACGTCACTAATAGGCTTCACTGCTCTTATGGCTTAGCCCATCTAGCATGTTGCCATTCAGAATTTAGTATGAAACCACGGAACCTTCAGAGGCTCATGGCAAAGTCTCTACATACCCAACTGAGACAATCGCAGACGTACATCGCCGTTTCGAACGGGATTCAAACCCGCGATCCCAGTGTTAGAGCAGTCCAATACAGCTCGCCCACATTGACCATCCTAATGAAGATTGGCAGGGGAAACCGAAGTACTCGGAGAAAACCCGCCCCAGCGCCACTTTGTCCACCACAAATCCCACTTGACCGGACCCGGGATCGAACCCGGGCCGCCGCGGTGGGAAGCCAGCGACTAACCGCTTGAGCTATGGCGACGAAGAATTTGAAATAGTGCGATATAGAAATATTAATACAGTCTCGCTTTATGCTCGAAAAGAATTCGGCAAGACTCACGTATGCGTTTCAAAACCTGTCGTGAATTATGCGAGGTCTTGTGGAACGCATCCTCGCATAAAATGCGACCACACTGTACTGATGCAGCACTTCCTTCAAGAGCCGAAAAAACTCAGAGAACCTCTCATCATTAAGAGTACCCACACCTTAGACCCAAACTGAGAAATGCCTGTTATTCAGTAAGCACGGCAGCCCCTACATTAAAACCAGGGTGGCATTTAAAAGAGGCTGAACTACATGTTGACCGCCTCTGTGGTCTAGTGGTCAGAGTTCCTGGCTACAGATCCAGAGGTCCGGGTTCGATTCCCGGCGGTACCAGATTTTCTGAGAAGTAGTGGGTCTGGAACAGGGTCCACTCAGCCTCGTGAGGATAACTGAGGAGCTATTTCAAGGAAATAGAGGCTCTGGTCAAGAAAACCGAAATTAACGGCCGTGAGGATTCGTTGCGCTGACCACGCGACACCCTCTATCCACTAAATTTGGCACTAACTTCGCCGACAAGCGGCGGTCGCTAGGTCGGTATAGTTCGCTTGCGGACTACGGACCACGCAGTTTGTTGTTTTTTGTTTTGAACTACATATTGCAGGATCATCCTTGAAATTTGATAGTTATTCAGCTGGTCACGAAATAACCTGCTTCCATGGAATCCGAAAAACGGTTGTGATGTCGGCACGGACAGTAAGATCCCTAATTAATGAAGACGAGAAGGAAAGAAAGACGATCGCCGTGGCGATAATGATGATGATGATGAAATGTATTATCAGCGGATAACCGTTATCTTGGGCGACGATTAAACCATTACAAAGAGACAGGTCAACGTGTTACGCGCATTACACCGTATTGTGGCAAGGCTTGCCTCAGTCACGTGGTTAAGACATCTGCTGTGTCGCCACGGCAACAGTAACAACACCACAGTGATGTAGGTCATGGTAACGTGAACTACTGGGACGTAAAGAAGGTGTGTTCACGCCAAACACAATCTACAGACATATAAAGTCGTAAAATATCTCTCGTCTGAAACTGTGTGGCCGAATTTACCCAGTTTTCTCTCTTGTGTCCCAGCATTCTATCATAGCACGGACACTAAACATAAGCATGGAACTTGGGTCTATACTGGGCACTCTATGGCAGAGATCAGCACAACATATGCTCATACTTTTCGATAACGTGCACGATGTAAGTAAAATGACAGACTGCTGTAATATGTACACTTTTTTTTGCGTTTTCTCTTACTTTCTGTATGCTAGACATATAAATGGCGTTATTAGGCAGTTATAATAAGAGGAAACATGTTCATTAAATTAAGGATATACAGGACCTGACCCACGTTCCCCTAAAATACTGATGTCGTCTTATTTTTGTATTTCATGACAGAACAATGCTGTCCATGCTTTTGAATCATATTTGTGGACATATGGTTGGACTCCTTGGGCGGACGATCTGCCTGTCGCAAAGTGCCTACCTACACAGCACAATACAACATAAACACAGAAAAAAAAACATACGAATACATACATGCCCTGAACAGGATTCGAACCCAAGAACAGAAAACACAGGCCACTGAGATCAGCAGGGCGGTGTCTGTCTTCCAGCCAGCATTTCTGAAGATCGTCATCGTCCCTGGTTTTACAAAGTTCTGACGAAAAACGACTCTTTAGGTTTTGATTGACTGGACTGTGAAGCTGCTTAATCTGCATTCTCCAATTAGAGAAAATTCAAGTGCCTGGGTCTTAGGGTTGAACTCAGGCACCTGTCAACTGAAATGCAGGGTAGCGTGAATCCAGAAAGACCCTGCTAATATTACGACTTCTGCAAAAGTCAAAGTTTAGGATTGCAAAAGAGCCTGGTTTTGTGTTTCCAGTTAACTTGGACTGTTCTACTGTCGTGTAGCTGGCTTCAGAGCTTGGCCTTAGCCGCCCTCCTTAAACCAAGAAACACTAATGTGATCCGAAAGTAATTAATTTCAAACAACTTAATCACACAAAATTACTTAAAAGTTATCCTAATTTGGGCTGCTACTACTGACTATCTGTATGGCGCAAAGCCCTTCTTGAGAAACAAATATTTGCTCATTTATTCAAGAAGCGACTCGCCTTTTCAGGAAGCCGAAGGTTCTTTCCCGCTTTCACGAGAACCCGCCAATGGTTCCTAAACTCACTCATGTGAATCCAGCCCATACCTTCAAATCCGATTTCCTTCCGAGTCGGTTTAATATTAACCGGTCTCCAAAATAGTCCCTTCTCTTCAGGTTCATAAATGTTTAAAGTGCTTGCATCTGGCGTAAATATCTGTACATTTTAATTAATAACATGTATTAAGTTTGTAGACTACGCGATGCCCTCATAGAAAACGTGCATGTTAAGTAGTCTATAACCTCATACCACCTGCCATTTAGTTACCCTGTTAAATCTCAGAGGTCTCTACCAATCCACTACCAAGTGTACCATCGTGACAAGCGTGGGTGTTTTATGGGGATGTAGGGACGCGGATAAAAAGTGTTTTCCGGTAGGAGAAGAATACGTATATAGTAAGAGGGAGGGCACACAGTGCGTCGAACACCTACCTCTCTGTTTGATAGAAGGGAGTACAAACTGCCGCCCACCCTGGATTCAACCCACGGAAACGTTCCGAATGGACTGGCAAGAAGACATAAATTCTCAGGATGATGTCCTAGCCAGATTGTAGGCCTGGACATATCCTCAAGGGTCATGGTTTGCACTGGGGCAGAATTTTATGACTATATTCCGTGCAAGTTTTGATTTATAGGCCTCTGACGTTCTAAAATGAACTACCAGGAAGAGTAGACATGTCTTGATACACAGGGAATATTTGAACCTGATGACATTGCATCTGTGGTACATCAACCTCAAAGTTCCTTTGCTATAAAAGAATATGAACTGCTTACGATAGCTAAACGCATGCGATGGAAGCCTCCTTTATTTAGGCGTTACTCGAACAGTACTGAAACCGTTCTTTCGCTCTAACGACTATGTCAGAATAGAAACAGCAGAGTAATTACAAGGGGGAGTTTGGAGAAAAATATGAAAGTAAAATGACCAATCCTAAAGAGCAGGGCATATCTCAGATACGTCTAAAAGGGCTGAAAGTATTGTCACGTGATCGAGAGACTATAGACGGGTTTTGAATTGATGATCGGATTTATTGCACTGTTTAATTAAGGGCCTGACTACCCTTTACATTTCACTATTACACACACACACACACACACACACACTATAGTGTACACAGTCACGTCATCACTGTTATTGCTTGGTAGCAGCTCCCAACGTCATACGTTCCCCTTCCTCTAGGTTCCCAAACTGTCTCCGACCTCAGCTACCAGCCTCTCACAGCAACAGCTCATGACTGAACCTCAGCAGTTCACTAAATGACCGAATAACTCAGTCATTCACCAACCAACTAACTCTCAGTAACTGCCCTGTTTATAACATTGTGACACGGACCGCACAGGAAATGCCGTTCCATTACTGCTGTGCAATTGTTGCAATGGAAACATGCTTGTTTGAGAAGCCGTTACTTGGCAACGGCCGTTGTATAGCTCCTTCCTTTGAAGTCCCTCTCAAAACCACAAGAAAACAGAGATGAAGAGACGTGTAAAAATGTGCAGCAACAAATCGCTCATTGAGCTCACCAAGCGGTACAGCAGCAGCGGGTGTGGCTGGCATCACTTCTTGCGCCAGGCAGCGAAACGGTTCTCCCCCTCCAACTAAGATTTCGACAATGCCACTAGAGGAGAGGGTAAAACGGTGAAAGGAGAAACTACAACTCAAGACTGGCGCTAGCAGAGAGAGCACGGCGAGGAGAAGAGGAAGTAAAAGCTAAAGGTAAAATTATCCCCGTGCTCAATTAACTAACCACCACGCCATAAAGACATATGAGGGGCTGGAGGTACAGTTCCACCATTCTTGACCTCGGCACTAAATAGAGGTGAATGGTCAGCTTCACACCCCGGCCGCTTTACCCCCAGAGAAAGGATCAGCGGTTCCCATTTCGTAGGAACCTGTGTGGGCCATAGAGCCGGTCTGGAAACTGTGGAGAAGAGAAACATTTCTTGCCACGGCCGAGAATGGATCCCCGGACGTCCAGCCGGTAGCCTGTCACTATACCGACCGAACAATCCCGGTTCACAAAGAGGAAGTATAAAGATCTATTACGTCATTAATACTGCATAGCCTAGAATAATCCTCACATTCATAAAATCCGCCATTTCGGACGGTGTAGCGGCTGGCTACGGGCTGGACGACAGAGAGGTCGGAGTTTGAGTCCCGGTAGGGGCAAGAATTTTCTCTTCTCCAAATCGTCCAGACCGGCTCTGGGGTCCACCCAACCTCCTATCCAATGGGTACGGGTGTAAAGCGGCAAGGGCGTGAAGCTAACCACTCACCTCCAATTAGTGCCGAGGTCAAGCAAATGTGGATCTACACATCCACTCCCCCATACGCCTTCATGGTGTAGTGCTTACTTCGTTGAGCACAGGGCAACTTCATCTTGTTTACTTTGTAAATATACGTAAAGTTATACACTGGCCTAATTGGCACGCTCATGTGCAAGCAATAATAGGTTCATACGAGAGTTGAAAGTAAGTCTACTGTCTGAAATTGCACCTGCCCATTTCGGTAGTTTTCATAAATAGGACCTGACCGCTCGCCATTTCCTCAGAGCACTAAGACATGTCTTGTGAGATACCGGGACCATCATCGCATCTGGAAGATGCCGTGTCATAGCTCAGGCGGTTGGTCGCCGACTTCCCACGTTTTGGGGTGGGAACACCGACCGAATCATCAGGTAGCGTACTCAAACCTGAAATTCAAACCGTTAAAGCAAATGCCCGCAATCACATGATTACAAAGCACTAGGTCTACAGTGGAATTTAGTTCTCAGATTAGGGGTCTACTTTTCGGACGGCGTGAAGCTGACCACACCTCCAGCCAGTACAGAGGTCAATAAACTGTGGATCTGTATATTCACTCCCCCATACGCCTTCATGGCGTAATGCTTAATTAGTTAAGCACAGGGATAACTTTAAATCATGAAGATTCTGTTGTGAAAATTTCTCTATTCTTATTTTTCTTAGGCCTTTGATTTCGAGCACCTTGCATTGGAGTGAAATCCCTCCGCCGCAGAAAGAAGACGCACGGAATAATAGTGAAGCTGAGCACAATTACACGATTATTAATATTCGATTCCCGATGAGGTCTTTCCCCCCCCTTAGCACTACAGCCCCAGTGGGCCTAGGCCTACCTCCATGAACTTCTCCGTTCACTTCAGTCGATGAGGTCATTGGGGTTTTCAATTGACCTAGTCCTTCCAGCCGCACTATGGCCCTGGGGTCGATTCTAACAGAAATGAGTATCAGGAATCTTCCTCGGGGATAAAGGGCGGTTGGCGCATAAGGCTGACAACCTTACCGCCATCTGTGAGCCGACTGTCTATACAATGTGGGAGCCTTACGTCTCACAAACCTATGGCCCCTCACGGCCTGTCACAGGGGTACGTTTTATCTTCACCTTCCATAATATATTACGTTTTAATATTGTCACGTGTTTGAGTGATTATAGACAGAGGTTTGGATTGTACATTGGATTTATTGCCCTCCTTAACATACAACTCGTAACTGCACTTAATTATAGCGCCATCGCTGATTTACACACTTTACAAATCGTGACAGCACACGCTAATTCTTTTCCGGCCCGCAGCGTCTTCACTAGTAGTTGCCCGGTAACGGCTTCTAAAAATGGCTGCTTTCGGGCTCAAGTTCTCTCTGAACGGCGGCTCCATTCCAACTGAACTATTCTTGCTTCAACTGTTCTCCTTATAACCCCTCTGCAGGGACCGAGTATAAAACAGTCTCCAACAATATCTCTGTTATTGAATGCGTATCCGTTACCGCGGGAATGCGTTTACCGAGCCGTTGCCTAGAGACGGCTGTACACGCTACAAGTTTCTCCAGTTTTTCCTCATGAATAGATGGTATATAGACCTAAGACAGGGGTCGTGCAACAACTAAGCCAAAATTCTCATTCTGCAGGGGCAGGTTCCTAGCCACAACAATGAAATTCAAAACTGAGACTGAATAATTAAATTTTCGACCGTTAAGGTTACCGGTAGGAAGCAACCTGTTCCACCGCACCTGTCGTCACCTGCCGCGGCACACGACCGCCTCCTCACCTGACGTCACTGGCAGATGCAAGGCTTTATAAAGTACATTTCGTTTCTTTGTTCCATTACATGCCGCGACTCCACACATCGACTGCATCTCGCGGAATTTAAATGTACTGGCGCATCACTGCAAAATAAAACGTTCGCTTTCCTTCCGTCCTTTCTTCTCTTCCTTCGGTTATTTATTTTTTCTTCCGCCCTTGTAAGCCGGGATAGCTCAGGTTGGATGACGGTGGGTGTTCGATTCCCGTAGGAATCCACTTGACACCCAGCCACCAATTTAACGAGTACGAGAAGCTCGTCGAGCAGTCGTCCGCTTTTAGTGCGTGGAGAATAACCTCCATTCTTCCATACGTCTTATGACATGGGAAGTATGGGGACTCTTTACAACTTACCTGTTGTCTTTCGCGCTTTATTTTTTCCTCTCTAATCCTTCCTGTCTGTGAATTTCTTCCTTTAGACAACCGTCTTGAATAGAACTGTAGGACAGTTTGTAACCAGTTTTTACGCCGCGCTATAGCTCAAGCGGTTAGTCGCTGGCTTCCCGATCCCGGGTCTGGTCAAGTGGGATTTGTGGTGGATAAAGTGAGGCTGGGACGGGTTTTCTCCGAGTACTTCCGTTTTCCCTGCCAATATTCATTCCATATAATTCTCCATCATCATAATCACCCGGGGCAGGCTACAATAGGCCAATCAGTGGCCGCCGTGCCGAGTGGACGCAGTTGGACTCCACCCCCCACTAAGCGAACCACTTTATAGGGCACGAATGGCTTGCGTGAAAACAGCAAAGCATCAGTTCTTCGCTAGAGACAGAGTTGCTTTGGTTGCCATGTGACAATATTGTCACGTGTAGGTGGTACGCGTGACGAAATTAATGGGTTCTAGTTCGGATGATTGGATTTATTAGCACTTCCGTTACACTCTCTCTGTCATAATTACAATTACTGCAACTGTGAGAACCTCAAACCCACCACGAAACAAATACCGACGGTGACATTATCTCAGACGCTTGGCGTACAGCGTCGCATGGTACATGATTAACAAATAATTTGGCAAAAAGACTGCGACAGGAAGTGGCCGTGGCCTAATTTAGGCATTTGCCACAAAGAATCTCCGTCAGGATAGCCGGTGATCCAGCCGAGATTCAAACCCGTCATTCACCGTATAAAAGTCAGAGGCGTCATCACTTGAGACAGCTTACTCGATCTGAAACGTGCTGGAACAGCCTACACACACACGGGAACCGTGTGAGCCCATACACATTTCTGTGGTAATCATTAGGTATTAAAGGTAAAGTTCTCTCTGTGCTTAACTATTTAAGCACTATGTCATGAAGACGTATGGGGGAGTGGATGTATAGATCCACATTTTCTTGACCTTTGCACTAGCTGGAGGTGAGTGGTCAACTTCACGCCCCGGCCAATTTACCCCCGGTACCCATTTGATAGGAGGCTGGGTGGGCCCCATAGCCGGTCTGGACTTGAAGAAGAGTAAATTCTTGACCCTACTGGGACTCGAACTCCGACCATTTGGTCGTGCAGTCGCTATTCCGACTCACAACCATTAGGTGTTGCGTAACGAAATCGGCGCTGGTTCGGGCTTATTCTTCCTGTTCAGTTTCATTCATTTCATTCAAGGTCGTTTCAGATTCCTGTCGGTTAACGTTTTAAATTCTACGGTCCTCTTGTCAGCTCATTAAGATTGATGTTTGAACGCGAATTTAAAATTTAATTTGAATGTGACAGAAACCGCCGCTGAGAAGAGACACCTGCCTGGTCAACAGAAGATGCGGGTTCGTATTCCCTTAAAGTCACCTGGCTGTTACATTATACTCGTAACTGTGCGGGACAGTGCCACAATCCCAATTTATCCAATACACACGACTTGCCGGAAGTTGGTTCCTCTCCCGCCTTCGTATGAATTATTGTCGTTTACTCGTATTAACATTTTTATGTTTCCGATATCAGTGATGTCCTCGAGTGGAGGCGGGTTAGAGTCCCTGCGAGACCTGCGAGTCGCAGAAGACGATGAAAATGGAACACGGTACCTGGGTGTATAACTCGGTCACCCTGTCTCTAGATAAAGGTAAAGTTGTCCCTGTGCTTAACTAATTAAGCACTACAACATGAAGGTGTACGGGGGAGTGGATGCATAGAGCCACATTTTCTTGACCTCGACACCAGTTGAAGGTGAATGGTCAGCTTCACGCCCTGGCCGCTTTACCCCAGGGGAAAGAGCCTCCTGTACGCGTTGGGTAGGAGTCTGGGTGGGCCTCACTGGGAGACATATATACAGAGACCTGGTCCTACACGTTGGGGCTGGACGCAAGGCTGATGGCCTTGTTCTGTAAACAATTATTGTTGCGAAATCCAATGAAGTGTAAACCAGATGGTCTAATTCCTATGAATGGATAAGTCTGTCAAAATCTTCTTAGGAAGGCAATGGCTCAAAAAAGGCTGTTCTGCCAATGATGATATACTATACCACCGTGTATAAGATTAGTATTCATTATGATGTTAGTTAATATGATGCAATGGTGCGTAATATGGCTTAACAAGATGTACACACATGAAAATCTTTTTCAAACACATGACGAAAAGCTCACGGTGTGTGACGTCATTTTCTCTTCAGAGATGCTTCATTTTCACATGTGAGGACATACCATCCGACCCTTGAACACTTCCATTACTGCGATGTCCATAACAGGTATTTTTTTTCCTTGGCACTACAGCCCCAGTGGGCCTAGGCCTACCTCCATGAACTTCTCCGTTCACTTTGGTTTTTCTAGATCTTACACATTCGGTAGGACTCCTTGGGCGGGTGATCAGCTCGTCGCAAGGCCTCTACCTGTACACAAACACAGAAAAACGCGCACACACACAAACTAAACATCCATGCCCTGAGTGGGATTCGAACCCACGATCCCGGTTTCCAAGCGAGCGAAGACAGTACATGCCTTAGACCGCTCGGCTACCGTGACAGGCATAACATGTAATTAAATTGAGGTGAACGTAAGCGCGCATCATTTTAGTCAGAAAACATGTGGGAAAGAAGCGTTCTGACAAGCTCTATTGTATATGGGAAGATAATATTAAAACTGATCTGAAAAAAATATGGTGTAACGTTGTGGACTGAATTCATCATGCTTAGGGCTCAAGTGGCAAGCCTCTGTGAACATTGTAACATACCCTCGGGTTGCATAAGCTCTTTGACTAGCTGAGCAACTACTAGCTTCTCAAGGACTGTGTTCTATGGAGTTGATTAATTGTAAGGTTTCTTGCAGTCTAACAAAATCTTGCGAATAAGGTTCCTTTAGTCGATTCTCTGGGTGGGCAGAAAATTTTCTCTTCGTGACCACGCCCAGATCGGTTCTGGGCCCTACCAAACCACCCATCTAATCTGTATACACCGTGGGTTCTTTCCGGTTTGGCAAACCGTCCGGGGCGTGGAGCTGAGGCTAAGAATGAGCGGAGACTTTCCTCCACTCTCCCACTGCATTATACTTACGTAGCCTAGCATGCACTGGAGCTTATAAAACTGACTGTACACTTACAAATGCAAATACGCATAAGCAAGGTTTATGAAGGAAGGCCTATGTTTGCGTCCTTGTTCTACTTAGCTCACCTATAAGCACGTGCTCATCATAGGATTAACTCATACTGACGAGTGATACGTACCTGTATGACAGACATCACTTCTGCGCAAGACTGACAGGACACACGCCAATTCAAAGCGTTTCATCGTGGTGAAGAATTGACCTAATACGCCGATGCCTTTTGTATTACGCGCCGTTAAAATTGCTTTAACCGAGGCCATGCATTATTCTCTGTCATCCAGAAATGTTTAACCTCTTGCGGACCTTAGAGTAAGACATGATGTTCTCAAAACATTGAAGAAATCTCACAAGAAACGTACTTCAATACAACGGTAAGCACAATAAACGCTCTTGCTAGCAGCTATGACAACATTCTCGGTACAGCACGGAAGAAGTGTAGACGTGTAAGAAGAATGCCAAGCGAACAAGATGAATCTCGAACAAAACCATATTGAAGAGTACTATCATAACGCCGTGTAGTCCGTTGAAAGTCAAGATGGCGTTATATGCCACAAGACAGTAAGGTAAATGTAAGTTTGTCCCTGTGCTTAACTAATTAAGCACTACACCATGAAGGCGTATGAGGGGAATGGGTGTATAGATCCACATTTTCTTGACCTCGGCACTAGTTGGCGGTGAGTGGTCAGCTTCACGTCCCGGCCGCTTTACCCCCCGGTACCCACTGAATAGGAGGTTGGGTGGACCCCTGAGCCGGTCTGGACGACATGGAGAAGTGAAAACTCTTCGCCCCACCAGGACTAGAACTCCGACCCCTCGGTCATCCAGCCAGTCGCTATACCAACTGCGCTATCCCGGCTCACACCAGACGACAGTAGTCTTCATTAGCACCGCTGTGAGAACCTCAAATCATAAAAACCATACTGCACGTGAAATCGCTGTGTAATTGCAGAACAGAGCAGCGCTCAGATGACGAGACTCAATCCACAGCAGGAGTTACAAACGTCACGCTAACATCCGCGCTCTTCGTCTTACTTAATGCAACTGATGTGGGAAAATGGAGTGATGTTCTGTAATTCCGGATGTCTTAATTTACACAAACTGAATAATCATGACCACAACGAACTATGCCCTAATAATAAACTTCAAATTTGCATCCTGCTATTCCCTGTCAGTTGCTACTGATTCACATTTGCCTGAAGTAGAAACTATTTATGTGTACTATCGTACTAAATTAATAAATTCTTAAGACTAGGCTAGACTCTTCAATGCCGATCACAGTGGCCGAGCGGTGTAAGGCATCAACCGTCTTCTCCCGCTCGAACACTGGGATCTTGGGTTCGAACCCCACTAGAGGCATGGATGTCTGTGTGCGTTTATTCTGTGTGTAGGCAGCGGCCTTGCGACGAGCAGATCCCCGTCCAAAGGAGTCCTACCGACTGTGTATAAATTAATGAACTGAAAGAGCGGCCAAGGTCCACGAGACAGACACTTTACTGGGCTCTTCCAGAACTCGTGTTTGTGATCACTGCAGGTCTACTTTACTCATTCAACACAGGACAACTGAATAACTTACAAATCCGGGCACTGATGTGCAAAGATGGCAGAGTAGCAAATTAATTATACATTTGTGCTATTTGTGTGATGGCAAGTTGTAGGCAGGATTGTGAACTCTGTCGAAACACTTCTGCACTTTCGTCACACAAACCTCTGATTAAATTCGGCTGTCATTCTTCGTATCTCGGCTGTACTGAAGAAGTTTCGCTCATGTGGAAGTCAGCAGTTTCCAGAAGACAAACTTCTTTATAGCAGGCATGTCCAACGCGTCGATCGCGAGACGATTTTTGGTCGATCTCATAGGCCTATAAGGAAATTATACGCGAAAAGCATTTAAATTCAATTGTAATGTAATAAGATTACATTTAGATTTTGAAGGGAAAATACGTGTTAAAGTAGTCTGTACTTTTCACCAATATTTTTGCTTAAAGCGAGGTACAACCATAGGAGGGGGTGGTAGATCACTGGCAGTTTCGACACTAAAAAGTCGATCACAATCTGTTTGAAGTTGGACATGCCTGCTTCAAAGGATACAAGACCACATCCTGTGGGTGAAGATCATTATAAACGCAACCTGTCATGTTAAGTTGTTATGCTGATTAAACCAATCAATTGCCAAGACCGGGATACGCGTGGGAGAACGCGGGAAATACAGGTAACATATTCGTTGGTAACAAAACGGGAAAAGACCAGCACGCAGGTGGGAGGATAGCGTTCATTTCGATTGTGTAGAAGCAGGTTGTGAGCATGTGAAGTGGACTGAACTGGCTTAGCTAGTTAATGTCTTCTTCTCATTCACTCATGGAGCTGAGCCCTTCTTGAGAAGCTGACAACTGTGCAGCTACTCAACAACTTCCCAGCATTTTTTGGAACCCGAAGGTTCATTACCGTGTTCACAAGGGCCCTCCACCGGTCCCTATCCTGAGCCAGATCGATCCAGTCCATACCACCCCAGTCTATCTATCTAAGATCCATTTTAATATTGTCCACCTACCCACGTCTTGGTCTACCTAGTGGTCTCTTTCTTTCTGGCTTTCCCACCAATATCCTATATGCATTCCTCCTCTCCCCCATTTGTGCTACGTGGCCTGCCCACCTCACCCTCCTTGACTTGATCTATCTAATTATACTTGGAGACGAGTACATGTTATGAAGCTCCTCACTATGCAGTTTTCTCCAACCTCCTGTCACTTCATCTCTCTTCGGTCCAAATATTCTCAACACCCTGTTCTCAAACACCCTCAGTCTATGTTCCTCCCTTAATGTCAGAGTCCAAGTAGTTTGGCAGCTTTGTACATTCTAATTTTTATGTTCTTTAAACAGCAGACGGGAAAATGTCTTCTTCTAACTTTCGTATTAGGCTCCCTTGCCTGTTCCCGTTCAGAATTAATTCTGAAACTGTGAATCTTGTTGACAGTCGGTAGGCCTCCTTGGGCGGGGGATCAGCCCGTCGCAAGGCCGCTACCTACACAGGACAACACAAACACAGAACAAACGCACACAAACATTTATGGCTCAAATGGGATTCGAACACACGATCCCAGTGCTTGATTGGGAAAAGACTTAGACTTAAGACTTGGCTTAGACCGCTCGGCCACTGTGATCGGCTAGTTCGTTAATTTCTAAATTATTACGGGTCGTACCTAATTTTCGAATCAGATATTCCATTACGTGTCCGTGCAATGCAACGACATGTAGAAGCAATTCAGAATAATACGTCACTTCTACTGTTCACTCCCTTGCAAGCTGAGGAAAGCGTAGGCACATTGCGTGGGGGATGATATTTTGTTGTGACTGTTGATGTGTTCACCTACCCAGGTAACCCAGGGCAACGAAATGTATTGCACACTTTCCCTGCATTGATTTTAGACGCAATTTGAATATAACCTCGCAGGCTACACCATTCAGCGAAAGATTAACAACGCTCTCATTGCGACATAGTACTTGAACAATACGTCTGCGCAAGTCTCACCTTGAGTAAAAAAAAAAAATATATATCAACCTTCTGTCAATAGATGGCACTGGTTGTACCATGCTCCGCTGTATTGTACCAAGGCTACAGTGTCGGACAAGAAGGGGAACTACGTAACAGTGACGTCAACTATGTGTCATGCTCTATTGGTAGGGATGGGGGAACCAAACATATTTTACGTCGTTTGTACGATATTGAAACACTTCATATGCGTAAGTAGGGGTTTATGAGATCAGCAAATAACCACGTGGGGGGAAGCTGTTGACAACGCACAGATATATGTACATGGAAGATGTGTATTAAAACAGAATATTCCGACAAGCAAGGCTTACCAGAAATTTCAACGAAACGCTTCTATGCCACTGGCCAGCTTAATGAACAGACTCAACAGCTTGGAAAGACCATTCGATAAAAATAAAAGTGTCACTAAACGATTACCTGCAGCAACATTTTGACGAATAATATAACTAACAGAATAGTTTAGGGCGATTGAGGGATTAGATTTCATGAAGGTTGTTTCCCTTACTTTATCAGTATTGATTTTACAGAGAAATATGTTTTTATCTGTACGTCCAAGTTTATGTACGATGCCCTGTAAGCCATGGTGTCTTCCGAGGAGCAATTGGGTTGGCCTGGGCAACCAGGTGGGGGGCAGCGATTTTCGAAAAAGGTCCATAACAGATATTAAATTTATAAGCTTCCAGAAATAACAAACAAAAAATGGTAGTTTACGTTTTAAATTTAATTTTTATTAATTAAAATTAGACTATGTACTAAACCAATGGGGCACTACGCTAAGCCGGAAGTTCGCGGGATAGAATCCCGATGAGGTGGATTTTTTTCAATTTACCTAATCCTTCCAGCCGCACTATGGCCCTGGGGTCGACTCAGCCTCTAACAGAAATGAGCACCAGGAATATTCCTGGGGGTAAAGGACTGCCGGCGCGTAAGGCTGACAATCTTGCCGCCATCTATGAGCCGACTGTCTACAGAAAATGTGGGAGCCTCAACGTCTCTCAACCCTATGGGCCCCCACGGCCTGTTATAGAGATACCTTTACTTTTTTTCTTACTAAAGCAACAGATGTGCGCGGAGAATGAGACTTGAGTGCAGGATGGCGTATGTTCCTGGGAAACTTCGGAAAACTTCCAGACTACGTGGCGTCACATTCCAGAAGACAATCTTCAGAGCAGTAACTGATACTGTCACTAGCTTGCAACAAGTGGGTGTGGCAAAGAAACAAAAATCTGATGAAATCAGGTCTAAGTGCCCCACAGTAGAATCGAAGCCACTGTCCTACGAAGCAGTTTGGAAGGTCACCCGCTACGAATGGTCCTGTGGTTAGGTCCACTTGTTAATGTGGGGAAAAGAGAAGCCGGATGATGGTCTGCGGAATTTCCCGGGCTTTTCTACGAACCGGACACTCCTCAACCCCTTCTTACAGTGTCATGCGTTTTTCCCCGCAAGAATATCTTCTTCGTAACTTCCTCGTAAAACAGTCGAATGTAAGTAAGCGGGAAATATTTAAGGTTATACGATATTATCCGCTTTCTCTGTCTGTAGATGTAACAATACTAGAATCCTTGTATAGCAGCACCGTTCCAAGGCCATGCTAGCAAGTACGGTATACGGCCCCTTGCCAGCGAGGTATTACGGGCGCTGACGACTGCCTTCAGGAAGTGCAGAAGGGAAGATCTGTACATGCAGAAACTTTGCTGCTGCTTATTTCATTCTTCACAGAGTAGTCTGCCTTTCGACTACGCCCAAACGTACATTGGCTGTGAAGAGTGTAGTTCACTGAAAGTCAATAGGCGTTTCGGAGGGGATATGACCCTCCAAAACGTCGGACTATACAGTGTTTTATCCCAGAGGATAATCTTACATATATTCCCTGATTTGTACAACAGTCCCTCTCCACTGCATCCAGCTTTGAAAACCGCAGCAGCCGAACTCCTGGACATGTAGTGCGTACCGTATTTATTTAACACTTCCAAATTTACAAATTTTCCTTGACTGATTCTGAGCAGGAAATGAGAGTTTATACATATGGCTTTCTTCTTTCTTGAATTTCTCATTTTCTCTATTCATTGCTTTCCCTACCGCCTTTTTTTTTTTGTTTTCTTTTTCCATCCCTGTTAGATATATATTTAATTTCGTTCCAGGACTTAAATATACAAAGATTCTTGACGCGAGTTGCAGGGGCTAAAACCCAAAACCCAATTAGTATTGAATAGAAAACCCACTCATCTATGTCACTCTGACACTTAGTAACTATAAGTACTCATCCCGCGACTGTTTTGAGCAAGAATGATCCATGCACTAGCCATAAGAAGACCCCCTTACATTACTCTGAACGCTCTAATAAGAAAGATATAAGCCTACGTACATTACATTGGTAATTTCGTTCATTCTGTCCACTGGCTCACATTTCCAGGGCAGTGGTACCTTTTGAAGCGATTTTAGACTTGCGAATACTTGGTACTTTGTGAAAGAATGTGGACCTGCATAGACCTACAACGTACAATGCAGTATCATCCAAAATTTACTTTAATACACTCAGCCAGATGAAAGCTGTTTGAAACATCCAAATGTGTAGACTCAAATGTGCAGCTAACAGGCACCCTACGCTTGTTTTTATCATGTCTACAATTTAAATTGTCTGTTACACTCTCCATGACACAGAATCTTCCTGGAGAAGTCTGTATGTAGCGCTGATGGCCAATGGGACCCGGAGATTCATAGCCGTGTTTATCATGTCCGCCATTGGACCCTGTCCTGAAAAGTATGTTATTTAAGATTCCCTACAGAACGGACAATACTTTGTAAGATAAGGCACCGACTAAATAATTAACATTACTACATCTACATCACGAGCCTCCAGTAACAGTTTTTATATACACAAAATATAGAATACACCAATTTGTCCGTGGGAGCGCAACAAAATTACAAAACCAATGACTGACTCGATGATGTAAAGCATCAATCGAAGAATTTTATTCTTGTTTTATACTGTAACTTTTGTTTTATATAATCTAATTTATTGTATTTTTACGTCAAGTATTTTGTATAATTAACATTATTGTATCCAATTTTACTAGTACTGCGGTTCAGTGGTGTATATATGTCAGCCATGTATTTACCTGATGACGGCTATTAACAGCCGAAACATGTAGCAGAGCCAAACTTGGCACTGACCTTAATATAGCTGTGTTGTGACGGTTTTAATAAAGAAGTTATTTAACACTATATATTGTACAATTCCAAAGATGTCTGGGTCCAGCAAAATTAAATAATGGAGTATTAAGGGAGAGGCACGCGGTAGCGTAGTTGGTTGAGGCACTATGCTACAAGCCGGAAGGTCGCGGGTTCATGTCCAGCTGAGGTCATTGGATTTCTTTCAACTGACCTAATCCTTCCAGCCGCATTATGGCCCTGGAGTAGGCCGCGCTATAGCTCAAGCGGTTAGTCACTGGCTTCCCACAGCTGCGGCCCGGGTTCGATCCCGGGTCTGGTCAAATAAGCTTTGTGGTGGACAAAGTGGCGCTAGGGCGGGTTTTCTCCGAGTACTTTCGTTTCCCCTGCCAATAATCATTCCACCAAATTCTCCCTCATCATAATCACTCAGGGCAGGCTACAATAGGCCAATCAGTGGCCGCCGTGCCGGGTGGACCCACTTGGACTCCACCCCCCACTAAGCGAATTAAAAAAAATAAAAAATGGCTCTGGGGTCGACTCAGCCTCTAACTGAAATGAGTATCAGGTATCTTCCTTGGGGGTAAAGGGCGGCCGGCGCGTAAGGCTGACAACCTTGCCGTCATATATGAGCAGATTGTCTAGAAAATGTGGGAACCTCAACATCTCACAACCCTATGGGCCTCCACAGCCTGTTACAGGGATACCTTTACTTTTTTTGTTTTTTAGTATTAAGGGAATAAAGAACCCCACTAGCCTAAGTAAGGCAACGGTTTGTCAGCCGATAACTAAATCATTAATACGCTCGAAGACTGCAAGACAACGGCAACACTACAGAGATACGTCTGTGAAGAAACGAAGTGCCCTTAAGACTTCGTTTTTCGAACGACCTAAATCCAAACAGAGGATGAAGTCGCTAGCCGAGTACGGGCAGTATTGAATAAAAAAAAATCCAGGTCACACACAAAACCGTTGAGAGTAAGTTACTGCAGGACCGCACTTTCACATAAATCCACAAGGACGCGCGCAACTCAGAACTGTATGCATGTCGGCGCTTGCAAGACGTTCAGCCACCTCCACGCGGCTGCGTGTCCTGCTCCAGCAATTATCCTGCTCTGACGTAACGAGGCTGTCGGCAGTTCACATCACATGGCGTCGAGTGACAGGATGACTACTGATCATTGAAGTGTAAGGATGTTGAAGGAAACAGCTATATTATCTCGTCATTTGCCTGGAATGGCTGAGGAAAACGACGATAAACTTCAGTCAGGACAAGCCTGAGACTTCCCGAATGCGAAGCAAGGGTGCTAATAACTCGATTGTGACGTTTGGCGCTTGCGCTCTCGAATTCCCTCCCACAAGAGAGGCTCTTGAACTCACTGACCGCACATGTCCGCAGTTCCAACTGAAAAACACGTGCGTACGTGCGTACCAAGGCTTCGGATTACTGAGGCGATATTTAAAAGGCAAATAATTTTAATTACATTGCCGATCACAGTGGCCGCGCCGTCAAAGGCATGAACTGTCGTGGGTTCGAATCCCACTCAAAGCATGGATGTCTGTATTGTGTGCGTTTATTCTGTGTGTATGTAGAAGCCTTACGAAGGGCTGATCCCCCGTCCAAGGAGTCCTGCCGCCTGTATATAGGATCAACAAACTGAAAAAGCGGTCAAGGCCGAAAAAGGGCTGTGAAACCATAATAATAATAATAATAATAATAATAATAATAATAATAATAATAATAATAATAATAATCATTTTAATTGCATAACAGAGAAGAAAGAAGGGCTGTCACGAGACTCGAAGAGGTGAATTACAATTTGCATTCCACTGAGGCACACGATCACAGCCATGCCCTCGAGACCGAAGGATACGTCTACCTCGCAGTGTGCCTAAGTAGCACAAGGTGACCGGTTATCGTCTCTGGGAGGGACAGGAGCGGACTTGTGCTGCAGCGTTTCCATGATTACCTCTTTGCCCCCTCCGCCAGAAGACGAGCAGCCATACTTCAATTCGTGTAATAATAAGCACAAGCAGATTACCGAGCTAGTAATATTGTTTAACCCTGAAGGAATAATACAGGCCAGCACTGGAAGTGAAATTTCAGTTTGCGGTCTTCTGAGTCATGACACCCTTGGCCTCATAAGTACGGTACCTCTACGAGACTGCGCGATGTCGCAATCCAGAAGACGTAACCCTAAATAAAATAAATAAAAATGGGTTGAGGAGTTTGGGCCTTTATGGGAGGACATGACAATGCACCAAATATTATCAGAACCATAAAATCAAGGAGTACGAGACTGATGGGACATGTAGCACGCATGAGGAAGATAAATGCGAAGAAAATGTTGATCGAAAGAGGTGAAGGGAGATTGCTCGGAGGACCGGACAATAAATGGGAGGAAGATGGGCCTGTTAACATGCATCTTATAAACAGATCGTGACGGCATGGAGTAATCTCACTCAGGACAGGAGCCAGTGGTAGGATCTTATGAACACGGTAATGAACCTCCGGCTTCTATAAAAAGCGGTAAATTTATCAGAAAGTTGAGCAACAATTATCTTCTAAAGATGAACTGTGATCCGTGCAGCTAGTTAGTTAAATATTAATGCACAAAGTAAGCGTTAAAAATTGGCATTTACATTATATCGTCATCAAATAAATACAGTAGCAGTAAAACTGGGGTTTGATGACGGGGGAGTCTGGGAAATAGCGGCGCGGATCAAACCACAATCTGGAGATCATAAGAGTTTACATAATTGCAACTCGGCTCAATTTCTTATAAATGTTGCACGCGGTAGCATAGTTGGTTGAGGCACTATGCTACAAGCCAGGAGGTCGCGGGATCGAATTCCGATGAGGTGGATTTTTTCAATTTACCTAACCTTCTAGCCGCACTATGGCCCTGGGGTCGACTCAGCCTCTAACAGAAATGAGTACCAGGAATATTCCTGGGGGGAAAAGGGCGGCCGGCGCGTAAGGCTGACAACCTCACCGCCATCTGTAAGCCGAATGTCTAGAAAATGTGGGAGCCTCACCATCTCACAACCCCATGAGCCTCCACCGCCTGTTACAGGGATACCTTTACGTTACTTACGAGCCCTAGTTTTATCAAACATAATTAAAAGTCTCATACGAAACTGACGAAATATATGAGATACTTTGTACGAGTATTTGAAAATTGTTGTGTAATTATGAACTTGTCATTTAATATTGGCAGAATGCATAATGTTGAATCCGCAAGCAGAGGGATTCATACGAGTCATGTCGTAAATCAAACTATGATGGATCCTGCCTTTAACATGCATGCGAACCGCCACAAATGAAAACATCAATTATATATGTTCATATATGTTCAGTGTATATAGTATTACAGTAGGTACCAAAAGAAGAAGACACGCATAGTATCTCTTCGTTTGTAAAAACATTTTCCTAGCTTCTGTCACAGTGATACATTTAAGGAGACAAGAGGAAAAAAAACAGCCTTTATGGTTACAAGGCGACAGAGCCGAAAAAAAAATACGTAAGAAACAAATTATTATGACTGTCGGGATATACAGTGTGATTCTAAATTATTGTCGGGGATTCCGTTTATAGGCCACGTAAACTCCGACAACAATTTAGAAGCGCTCTGTACATTTCAAACTGTATGCCTATCTTTATGAGGCCTTCATATCGTTGTCAAACGCCTCTACCATTTCACTGCAACGTTTCCCAACATATATCGCCACACAGGCGACTTTAAGGGATGAGTAAGAATGGTCCAATAACCGAAGGGTTAAACTGGCCAGAACGTAAAACTGATCATTCACTTCCGTTTACTGCAGAGGTTATGTACGAATGTAGATTATCTTTCACCCCCCCCCACACGTCTTCTAGGCGTGGTAATTAAGCACAAGGACAACATTTAATGTAATGTAATATGCTATGTTAAGTGTATTTTTATTAACGAATAAAAAACACATATTCATGTGTAACCGCGAAATATCCCTGAAGCTGCGGACAGAATACCGAGACAATAAATGTGGTCACACTGTAGCAGTAGGACCCGTTGCTGACAACGTGTTCCTACGCTTTTGGAAGGGCCCGGTCTGCACCTCATCCCATGCAACCCCGGCACTAAACACGAGAAACATATCCAGAGCTGAGACCGGCAAATATGGCAACTACAGAGTTACCTGGCATCAATTTCGAATCAATACAAGATTGTGGAGGGCCACACGGTAGCGTAGTTGGTTGAGGCACTATGCTACAAGCCGGAATGTCGCGGATTCAAGTCCCGATGAGGTCACTGAATTTTTTTCAATTGACCTAATCTTTCCAGCCACACTATGGCCCTGGGGTCGACTCAGCCTCTAACAGAAATGAGTACCAGGAATATTCTTGGGAGTAAAGAGCGGCCGGCGCGTAGGGCTGACAACCTTGCCGCCATCTATGAGCTGAATGACTAGAAAATGTGGGAACCTCAACATCTCACAATCCTATGGGCCTCCATGGTCTCTTACAGAGATACCTTTACTTTTTTACTTTTACAAGATTGTGGATAAACCTGCAATAAACACAATTTCTTTCCTTTTATCTTTACTTATATTTTCTTCTAGATGCGCATTCGTTATAGCGACTGGCTACAGGCTGGACGACCGAGGGGTCGGAGTTCAAATGCCAGTGGGGGCAAGAATTTTCACTTTTCCATCTCGTCCAGACCGGCTCTGGGGCCCATCCAGCCTCCTATCCCATGGGTAGCGTAGGGACTCCTTCCCCGGGGGTAAAGCGGCCGGAGCGTCAAGCTGACCACTAACCTCCAACTAGTGCAGGGATCAAGAAAACGTGGATCTATATATCCACTCCCCCATACGTCTTCATGACGTAGTGCTTAATTAAAGAGAGGAACAACTTTACCTTTTATTATTTTTATGAATGAAATTAGGATTCTTTGTGGACATAATTAATGGCATTTATTGTTAAATTCGAGCCATGTGAGGGCAAAAGTGGGCCCGGACGCAGCTGAGGTGTACCGCGCCACAGTCCTTAAGCCACTAGCCGCACAAATTATATTAAAATCATCACTGTTTATATGAAAACAGAAAAGTCACGTTTTCTACGCTTCCACCTACTTCAGGAAGATATAAAACGCAGCGGTGTTGGAGAAAGTGGACCATTGTCTTTCCCCTCCCCCTGCCTGCGAGTCCACAAGACGTACCACGCGCCAGGCAACGTCCCATTTCACCCAGACAGAAACTACCGCAATAAACACGCATAGTTTGCGCGAGTCATTAACCTGCCTGTGTACAGACGCACTTCGCTCGCCTTGCAACGCAACTACAACTGCAGACTGCTCTAACTTCCGCAAAAGGGCACTAGCTACAGAGAGACGCGTCTATAAAAGTAATTAAAACGCAGTATCAACTGCTGAAGTTATGTGACCCTGAATGAAACCGCAGAGCACCGAAAGGCATCAGACATGAATGACGAATTGAGAAACCTGCAGAAACAAGCTACCCCTGTGCTTACGCACCAAGTCGTGAAGACACGTAACTTCATCATCTTGATCATTAGCTTCTTCTTCTTCTTCTTCTTCTTCCTTGACGGATTAGACCCTCTGGCCTGTTCCCAATCAGAATTACTTCTAATTATGAATCTTGTAGGGAGTTGTATCGATTCCTTGGACGGGAGATCAGCCCCTCGCAAAGCCACTACCTACACAGGACAACACAAGAAATGCAGATAGACACGCATCCCTCAAGTGCGATTCGAACCCATGATGCCTGTGTTTGAGCAGGCGAAGACATTTCGTGCCTCAGGTCGAGCGGTCCCTGTGATCGGTCAACGTACTCTTAACTTCGTAAATATGGATGTGACAGTAGAAGCTTAGAACGAAATCCCAAGTAGCATATCATATTTCCGTTTAAAAAAAGTTCATTGGCACGGGTATCTCGAAATAAGAACAAGTTAGGAAACGTATTAATTCGCAACAATTCTGGCGTATCAGCTCTCTTTTGTTTCATTAGCTCCTAAGTGTGGGACTTGCAGGATAGCGTGTGAGCATAAAATGTATGCTTCATTGTTCTCTATATCTTTGTTCAAAATATTTTTCGCTTCGATCAATATTAAGCGACACACGTGTGAGTTACCCTTGTTCTCGAATTGTTGCATGCTGACAGACGGCCAGCGAGACATGGCGGACTAATATAAGCATTTTTGTAACTTTTCGTTAATTGATGCAGAATGTGTGAATCATGTGAGAGTGGCACCAATGCGTGGCAACACATGTACAGACTAACAGGAAACACCACAGTGACTGCAGACGGTAATATCGGAAGACTGATAAATCAAAATTATGAAGACCGCGGGATAATAAAATACGTAACGGAGAAGAGCAACAATTCTCGCGTCTCAAAACAGTCGAGAAGAATAACATGTCTGCAGCATCAGCGTGAATTTTCCTGGGGAGTAAAGCGCGGCTGACAACCTTACCGCCATCTATGAGCCGATTATCTGTAGAAAATGTGGGACCCTCAACGTCTCACAACCCTATGAGCCTTCACGGCCTGTTACAGGGATAGCTTTACTTTTTTTTTACAGCATCAGCGTGATCAATTAATACGGCCTCCACTCCAACTTGTGGATGCTATATATATCATCTGCTACACACAACGCTCTTGAAGATTTGTTAAAATTAGCCCTTTCAAGCGCGCACCTCCTTTTTTTTTTATTTCTCCAATTTATTATACAATCTATCCAGCTATTATGGATAATAAGTACTAGTTATGATGAGTGTAAAAGTGTAAAAGTAATTTAACATGAAGAACGTGTTCCAGTGAACTCGTTCTATATGTAATTTAACTAATTATAGTCAACTAGTTAATTGTTTTACAAAATTAGATAGCAAATCTGGTTAACAGTTCTGACGGTTTGAATCTGCGAAGCCTCCTGACTTCTTCATCGTAGAGGTGCGTCGCTAAGGAATTCGGGTGCTTCCGGAGGCGTGCCTGATATTTTTTGCTGGAGAGCGTGATTTCCTCGCGTACTGTTGGAATTCCCAGGTCCTTGTGTAGGACGAAGTTTGGTACGTACCATGGTGCGTTAACTAGTACACGCAGTACCATATTTTGGAATCGTTGAAGAATTTCGATGTTGGAGTTGCTAGCGGTACCCCATAAGGGTATGCCATAGGTCCATATCGGTTTTAGTATAGTTTTATATAATAGGATCTTGTTCTCTGTTGAGAGCTCCGAATGGCGTCCCAGCATCCAATACATCTTGTGGAATTTAGTTCTGAGCTGTGTGCGTTTGGTCTTGATATGTTTTTGCCATGTGAGTCTTTTGTCCAGGTGCATGCCAAGATATTTGGCGTCGTCTGCTTGT
>NW_019722435.1:450225-495016 GCF_002891405.2 Cryptotermes secundus | reverse complement strand
AGCTTGACTGATGTCAAGGAACACTGTTGAGCAGTAGCGTTTTGCTTCGAGAGCTTTGTTGATTGTGTTGACCACCCTATGGACTTGTTCTGTGGTGGCGTGTCTGTTTCTGAATCCAAATTGATGTTTAGGGATTAAGCTTTGGGCTTCCAATACCGGATTAAGTCGTTTCAGGAGTAATTTTTCCAGTACTTTAGAGAGGACTGGGATCAAGCTTATTGGTCTGTAGGATGTGACTTCTGTTTTGTTTTTTCCAGGTTTTGGGATCATAATGATTTGTGATACTTTCCATAGTGATGGATAGTATTCTAGTCTTAACACAGCATTGAATATATGCGTTATTTTTTGGATGCATGTTTTCGAAATTTCTTTTAAGACTTTCCCTGTGATTAAATCAAATCCAGGAGCTTTCTTTGGATTTAGATCCTTTTTGATGATTGACTCGACCTCTTTGTATTTGAAATTGCGCATAGGTTGATGCATCTGATAGGGAGCGTCAAGGTAATTATGGATTTCATTTTCTTCAACTGGTGTAAGTTTAGGGCCATATGGTTGGAACACTTTGGAGAGATGTGTGGCGAATGTTGTGGCCTTCTCTTGGTTATTTCGTGCCCAGTTTCCGTCGGCAGTTTGCAGTGGTGGTACTAATTCCTGAGGTCTGTTCAGTTTCCGTGTTGCTTTAAAGAGTGAGTAGTTGGTGGTGTCGGTTGCGGTTAATCCTTTGAGGTGCGCCTGGATATGTTCGTTTTTGAGGTGATGAAGTAGATTTTTTAGGTCTTTAGCTTTTTTGTTGAATATTTTTCGGTCAGAGTCGGATCTGGTGTGTTGCCATCTTTTGCGGGCTTTTCTTTGCACCTCCTTTAACATTACATTTTTATACAACGTTTGATTTTCAATTAATAGATTGTTCAACACGTGGTGTAGTAATTTTTTAAAATGTATTGCGTTCGGCACTGATCAGTGGCCGCGCGGTCTAACGCATGGACTGTCTTCGTCCGCTCATACACAGGGGTCGTGGGTTTTGAATCCCACTTATGGCATGGATGTCTGTGTGCGTTTATTCTGTGTTTGTGTTGTCCTGTGTTCAGGTAGCGGTCTTTGCGACGGGCTGATCCCCGTCCAAGGATTCCTACCGACTATGTAAAAAGATCAAGAAACTGAAAAAAGGGCTGTAGAGCCACAGATAGTCATTAAGGGCAGTGGCAAACCTGTGTGAAACGTCGCCTAACTCTGTCCCAGACTAATCCGGCTTAGCGGGAACCTTCTTGAAACATCAGATCAATTTCTGGACGACTCAATCCTCAGAGTAAATTTGAAAACATGACATCTAACCCACTAAACGACACAGTAGAAGTATCGCTATATCGAAACAGAAAACAGCATCATTTACAGACAGGACATAAACGAAAATTGCAGCTGCGAGTATTGCCACCTGACGCCTCAGGGAAGAAGGTTAGCAGCGGGTATATGTAACACCTGTCAGCAGGTGCTCGTACAAGAATGTGCGAGGAAGGTGAGGGTCTCCAGATAAGTTCACACATGTTGCCTTTGTCTGTAACCGGCAAGTAACCATGTCTGCGGTTATCCAATTTACAGATCAAATAACAGTCAAGCCACTTGATTCAAGAGACATTAATACAATAGGATGTTTTTATACCTGTAAGGTCAATACAAATACTCGCTCTCGACCCGTGGTTAACATATGCAAGAGAGTGAACGATTTCACCACGCCAGTGTTTCTCAGATGAATGGGGGTTGGCAAGTGCGGCACTAGAATGACGTAATACCAGAAGTTACCAGCTCTACACAAAGGGATTAGATGATGAGATTAGCTATCTTGTGTGCTGGAACTACAATCCATATACCTCCCTCGGGAAAGAGGCAAGCTGAAGAAAATCACAGAAAACACAGGAGTCCGGTATGTGATAATTGATGCACTCTTCAAGTTGTGATTCGTTTGAGACTGTTTGAAGTCAACCGAAGAATTCCACACTTTCCCATGTTAAGAATCGACTTCTTTAGCCTAACCGACAAAAACGTTTGCCTATAAGTACACAAATGGCGTATCAATTACAATTGAGTCGTTGTTTACATTCCCTACAGAACGGACAATACTTTGTAAGATGAGGCACCGACTAAACAATTAACATTAATTTACTGCATCTACATCACGAGCCTCCTATACAATCTTATATACAAAAAAAAAATATACAATATTCCAATTTGTCCGTGGGAACGCAACGAAATTACAAAACCAACGACTGATTCGATGATATAAAACATCAATCTAACAAATTTATTCTTGTTTTATACTATAACTTCTGTTTTATAAAATCTGATTTATTGTATTTTAGGTCAAGTGTTTTATATAATTAATAGTATTGTATCCAATTTTACTAGTACTGCAGTTCAGTGGTGTATGTATGTTAACCTTTGTTAGGTTTGTTGAACGGTTCACAGCTTTGCGTTTAACGGAGGCCGGTGCACCGCGGGCTGCGAGGCGCGTATACGAATTTTTCCAATGAATCAATATGGCCGTTTGCCGCTAACGTTTGGAATAAAGTAGTTACCCTTCACAGATGACAGGGGATGTTGAACATGCTGTCTCTCTACAAGTAGACATCCCTCTCTCCGGCGGAAGGGATTCTTAACTACCCTCTGAAGCTGTTCTGCAGGAATATTTGCAGTCTCCGTACGAATACTTTCTTTTAGATCTTCCGTTAGGGGATTACTGCTGTAAACTTTGTCCTTCAAACAACCCCAGAAGATAAATTCACAAGGATTAAGATCGGGTGAACTGTCCCCGAATATTTCGTGCATAGACATACTCGTACGTGCAGTGTGGGCAGTAGCTGAGCCTTGCTGAAACCAGTCACAGAGTCTCTCTTCTTCTGTTAACTCTGGAAAGAACTGCCCGAGAATGACCTGTACATATCTTTCGCAATTAACTGTTTCGTTACAAAACACAGCACAACAACCTTCTTGCGCTTACAGCGCACCAGACACCAACTTTCACTGGATGGAGCGGGACTTCGTGGGTTAGACGTGGATTCTGTGAGCTCCAGTAGCGATTATTTTGCGTATTTATGTATCCCCTGCAAGTGAAACCACGCTTCATCAGGAAAAAATTTCGACTGAGGATCGATCTCACCTTCGGCGACAGGCTGCGAAAACCAACTGCAGAAATTAACCCTGCTAGCCGGATCACGCGGCTTGCTGTTGTTTTATAGGGTCTAAGCTTCAGCAATTGTATTGCCCTTCTTGCGCTAAACTGACCAAATTTTGAACTAGATGTTTCAGTGATATTATAGGTGTATAATAAGCACAATAGATCACTGTAGGTCGCGGTGCAAGGGCCGAGAAGGCCCACCCCTTATACATTCATTCATAGGTGCATAATCAAGTCTGGCTTTTATGTCATTTAACCTTTCCTCAGTAAGCACCCGGCGCTTATGTTTTGTTCCTTTTCCATTAAGAGTCCCTTTCATCTAAGTTTATTCACCAAATTGTGAATTGCTTGTCTGCTGGGAACTCTTTCATCACGAAATGTATGTCGAAATTTTCCCCGACAGTTTTTAGTAGATACGTATTTCATGTAGATGTCTTACAGAAATACACGTTGCTTTGAAGTATACCGCACCATGACGTACCACATTACTCACTAATTATAAGTGAGAACGAACGGCTAATGGAGCTGAAAACGGACGCTCACTGCTGACAAATCATAAACAAATTCCCACCCACGAACCGCACTGCTTGCAGTGAAACGTAATGCTGTAAACGGTCCATAAAATGTATAACTACCCTAAATTCCGAACGCTATCGGCCATCAGGTTAACCGGTTAACAAAGGTAAGAACCTCCCTGTGTAACGATCCGGGGTACCTCAGTAGGGATAGCTGCTATGCTACTGGCTTGCCGACGGAGGAATCGAGGTTCGATTCCTAGCGGGGGCCAAAGGCTCTCCACTACATGCAAACCGGATCTGGGTCTCACCCAGCCTCCTATACAATGGCTACCGCGAGCTGTTTCCCTGGATGTAATGCGATGCTGACCACTCACCTCCATCAAGTGGAGAAGTTGAGAATGGTGGAGCTATACCTCCACTTCTCCATACTCCCACACGACGTAGTGCTCAATTAAGTACATGGATTGCGTGACAATAGTGTCACATGTTAGTGACTAGACATGGAATTTGGTTTGGTAATTGGCTTTATTGGCCTCTTGTAACTCGTAAGTACAGAATATAACGTAAATTTGCCCAACGGTTAGAAAAGACAGTTAAGTGAAAAACGAAGTATTATGACTTGAGGAAGGCCAACTAGGCCGCAACGCGCAGGTGGATGAAAATATGGAGGCACGTGGTTGCATAGTTGGTTGAGGCACTATGCTATACACCGGAAGGTCGTGGGTTCGGTTCCCGATGTGGTCATTGGATTTTTTTAATTGACCTAATCCTTCGAGCCTCACTATGACCCTGGGGTCGACTCAGCCTCTAACAGAAATGAGTACCAGGAATCTTCCTGGGAGTAAAGGGCGGCCGGTGCGTAAGGCTGACAGCTTTACCGCCATCTGTGAGCCGAATGTCTAGAAATTGTAGAAGCCTCGACATTTGACAACCCTATGGGCCTCCACGGCCTCTTACAGGGATAGTTTTTTGGCAGGCATTGCTTGGCCTTTTATGGTCTATAATTCGCACTTTTCACTAATTCCGACTACACCTTCCCTTGTGAGCCTTAAATTATTGATATCTTGTCTATAGCAGACCACGAAGTTCCTGAACTACTACGTGTGCACGTGGAACTTCGTACACGCGAGCCTCCGCGGCGGACGATGCGTCTGTTCCAGATACTGCATATACACATGCATGGCAGTGCTCCTGCCCTTGGATTAAGTTTCTGCTTACACGAGCCGGAGGCGGCCCGCGCGCGACCTTGCTGCGTCTAGCGCAGCCTGTCTAGCCACGCTCATATCACGACGCAAATAAAAAATTCTGCTTGTTAACTTCTGCTCTGGATTGAACCATAACGCCGTTCAGATGAATAATAACTCTGAATCACAGCGTTCAGGTTAACTGCAGTCCACACTCACAACCTGTGTGTTTAAAATTATTTTTAGTATTCTCCTCTATGGCACCGGGATGATGAAATCAGTATAGCGACTGGTTACGGGATGAACTACAGAGGGGTCGGAGTTCGAGTCCCAGTAGGGTGAAGAATTTTCTTCACGTCGTCCAGACCGATTCTGGGGTCAACCCAGCCACCTTTCCAATGAGTAACGGTGGTACTTTTTCCGGGGTAGAGAGGCCGGGGCGTGAAGATGACCACTCACCTCCTACTAATGCCGAGGTCAAGAAAACGTGGATCTATACATTCGCTCCCACATACGCCTTAATGACGTAGTGCTTAGTTACTTAAGCACAGGGACAAATTTCACTTTCCTCTGTACCACATAGGAGCTGCCACTTAGTTCAGCCAATGTAGTATCAGGCCGGTCACAGCAGCTGCGCGGTCTAATTCATGAACTGTCTTCGATCGCTCGGTCGCTGCGATCGTAGGTTAGAATCCCACTCAAGGCACGGATATCTGTGTGCGTTTATTCTGTTTGTGTTGTCCTGTGTGTAAGTAGCGGCCTTCGACTGCCTGATTACTCGTCTAAGGAGTCCTACTCTCTGTGAAAAATTATTACGGAAATGAATAAGAGGCCAGGACCTAACAATGGCAGAATCATGGAGAATTTGGTAGAATGAAGATTGGCAGTGGAAACCGAAGTACCCGGAAAAAACCTGTCCAGCGCCACTTTGTCCACCACAAATCCCACTTGACCAGATCCGGGCTCGAACTTGGGCCGCCGCGATGGGAAGCCAGCGACTAACCGCTTGAGCTATGACGCGGACTTTCATGACGCTTTCAGCGTAAAATGTGGATGAAAATGAATGCTTAACTGTCAAGAATCTAGAAGGAACCAGCGATGTTCTATTTTGTGAAAAATCCCAGTGATTTTATATAGGGACTGAGGAAAATACTGTCAGAATAGTAGACCCCTCAGGGCAGAGAATCAGACTCAGGACCCCCCAGACACGTAGTAGGAATGCTGCTACGCTCAGTTGGAATGGTCGGCCTCGGCACTTTTTTTCTGTATATGAAAATTGTAGGCAAACTTGTCTAGTGGAAAATGCCCGTTGAGGATTCAACGGGGGGAGTCTCTTTAATTTCTTATATAAACTTTCGAACTTTCATCTTTCCCATCCTTTCACTCGTATTCTTTCACACCGCACATGCGTTGGCGATTGATGGGCCGAGGCCACTGATTACAACGCCACCTGTGAGACAATGAGAGTAACTGCGCCTTCACATCCCACGAGTAACACGCACAGCCAATCATAAACCGTCTCCTATTGTTTATATAAATTTTGAACCTACGTGTGACGATATGGGCATTATAGGGGCAAGATATCGTAGTACATTTCGACACAATTCGGCCCGCCTCTGTGGTCTAGTGGTCAGAGATCCTGGCAACAGATTCAGGGTCTGGATTCGATTCCCGGCACTACCCAGATTTTTTTTTTCTGAGAAGTACTGGGTCTGGAACGGGGTTCACTCAGCCTCGTTAGGATAAGAGGAGCTATTTCAAGGAAATAGCGGCTCCGGTCTAGAAAACCGAAATTAACGGCCATGGGGATTCGTTGCGCTGACCACGTGACACTCTCTATCCGTAAAAATTGGCACAAAACTTCGCCGACAAGCGGAGGTCGCTCGGTCGGTATAGTTAGCTTGCGGACTAAAATCACGGAGTTTGTTTTTTTGTACTTACATTCGCCTGGAAGAACATGGCGAAAACAATTCCGAACAGAAGATATTCCTCAAATGTCCGAACGGCGTAACATCCGTAAACATATCAGACACGGTATCATTAATCTATAATTCCCTCTATTGGTACTATGCGCTCTTTAGATACACAGTAATAACAGTCTATATCTTTATCTCGGTTAGACTGGCCTATTTCGGCACTTGGGTGTCTAACTCTTGTCGGTAATCATGAATTCTCCATCATATAGAATCAACAAAACAAACTCCGTGGCCTGTAGTCCGCAAGCGAACTATACCGACCGAGGGACTGCCGCTTGTCGGCGAAGTTAGTACCAACTTCAGCGGATAGAGGGTGTTGAGTGGTCAGCGCAACGGATCCCCACAGAAGTTAATCTCGGTTTTCTAGACTGGAGCCACTATTTCATTGAAGTAGCTCCTCAATTATCCTCACGAGGCTGAGTGGATCCCGTTCCCGACCCATTACTTCTCAGAAAATCTTGTAGCTCCGGGAATCGAACCCGGGACATCAGGATCTGTAGCCAGGAACTCTGACCACTAGACCACAGAGAAGGTCCATATAGAATTAACGGCAGAAAAAAAAATTAAATTTTGTGTCTGTATCTAAGCACCATCGAATTCCCATAAAAATTATTAAACATGTTCTGAAAATTGGAAGGGTAATTACGTAGGTAAAGGGGACGGAGGCAGCCACCGGCAGGAGACAGAATCGAAATGTGTAATGAGGAGCTTCATACTTTTTATATCTCGCCAAATATTAGGATGATGAGATTGGCACGGCATGTAGCACACATGGAAACAAAGACAATTAATACAAAGTTCTGGTCGGAGTACATGAAGGAAAGAGACCACTTGGGAGATCTAGGGGTAGATGTGAGAATGATATAAAAATGGACATTAAAGGAATATGATAGGAGGTTGTGGACTGAATTCATTTGGCTGAGAATAACGGCCAGTTCTTGTGAACACGGGTTCCATAAAATGCGGGCAGTCTGACTAGCTGAGCAATTGTTAGCTTCTCCAGAAGGACCGTGCTCCATGGAGTTTGTATTACGCGTTAATTTTACTATAGCAAATAATTTATGATCCATCACAGCTTGAAGCACAGCCATATTTCCCCCCCCCCTTGGTACTACAGCCCCAGTGGGCCTAGGCCTACCTCCATGAACTTCTCCGTTCACTTCGGTTTTTCTAGATCTTACGCATTCGGCAGGACTCCTTTGGCGGGTGATCAGCTCGTCGCAAGGCCTCTACCTGTACACAAACACAGAAAACGCATACACACAAACTAAACATCCATCCCCTAAGTGGGATTCGAAACCACGATCCCGGTTTCCAAAGAGCGAAGACAGTACATGCCGAAGCACAGCCATATACCTGCTTAAATTTCGTGTAGGCTTTGATAGATTTCCATTAGGACGCCATTCATGGTAATGGCCTTGAAGTGAAGTGAAGTCATAACTTTCTTGGGACAGATTCACCTCTGGACATCGAAGTTCCTGTCAACTGAAGTTATTCCATACTGTTCAAGACTTCTGCGACAGCACATCATGGGTTGCTCGGCGGAATGATTCCCATTAGTAACCCAACATTCTGCGCTACTGAAAGCATGGGAATGGTAAGGCATAGGGGCTCAAAATTAGGGGATAATTGGAGAATAAACAGGAGAGGTCTACATCAGAGCACAGTTTCACAACATTAAGAGACAGCTATGTATAGGCCGCGGCACAGCCCAAGCGGTTAGTCGCTGGCTTCCCGATCCCAGGTCTGGTCAAGTGGGATTTGTGGTGGACACAGTTGCGCTGGGGCAGGTTTTCTCCGAGTACTTCAGTTTCCCCTGCCAATCTTCATTCCACCAAATTCTCCATCATCATAATCACCCGGGGCAGGCTACAATAGGCCAATCAGTGACCGCCGCGCCGAGTGGACCCAGCTGGACTCCACCGCCCACTAAGCGAATTAAAAAAAAAGCGCCGTATATAAAAAAGGATAAAATTTAATGGGACCTATAGCACAGGAGAGAGAAGAAATGCATAAAATAATTTTAATAAGTCTGAAAATAGGATATTATTTGGGAAACATAATCGCAGATGGGACGACAATTTTACGTAAAACGGATTCTAAAAAATGGATATGAGGGTGTTGACTCAAAACGGGGATCAATATAGGGGCCTCTCGTGAACATGGCAGCAAACCTTCGGGGTCCATAATAGCGGGAGAACTGGTGACCAGTTACGCGACTACTGGTTTATCAGGAATGATTATGCTCCATGAACTTATTTAAAACACGCTTTGCCTTGTGTTAACTGGTATTTATCTTTGGTATATGACATAAACCCGAAAAATACTACTGACTGTTTTAATTACAATTTACCACGCATTTTATTGTTACAAATTACTTAGTAAATTCACACCGCACACTTGAACAATGTAAACATGCTTTCACTTTAAATAATTTGCCTTAGAATATTATATTTAAGCATCCTGTTGCACTCTACACGATAAATGATACAAACTCCGTCCTAAGTGCAAACAATATACATTTATATGTCTTTGATCTTGTTCTTTCTACACTACATGTTTCGGCCTCTATCGGCCATCATCAGGTGTATACTCTTAACGTCGCTGCCACACTGAACCCAGTCTAAAACTTAACATTTAAAAACACAATGTCACATTCTTCGTATTATCAACATCTACATCGTTGATATGTGTCTGGTATGTAGATTATGTTGCACACGTCGCACCCGATATTCTTGTAGTAGCACTCTAAAAATCTTTAGTTATGATGTTTTTAAAACCTTTTAAAATTTTCTCTAAATTTTAAATTTAAAATTTAAAATTCTTAGGGTTACTCGCCCTATGTCTAAGTGCTGGAGCGGCTAGTTCTTGTTTTCACACTGTACAGGTGTTATCTGTAATATACAAATATTCGTATTATTATTTTATGTACGTAATATTTTCTGTACGTAATATTTTCTTATGTGTGTATATTGTTATTTGTACATACATACCAGACACATATCAACGATGTAGATGTTGATAATACGAAGAATGTGACATTGTGTTTGTAAATGTTAAGTTTTAGACTGGGTTCAGTGTGGCAGCGACGTTAAGAGTATACACCTGATGATGGCCGATAGAGGCCGAAACATGTAGTGTAGAAAACACAAGATCAAAGACATATATATAAATATACTGTTTGCACTTAGGACGGAGTTTGTATCATTTATCGTAATTTGCCTTAGTTTCAATAATGATAAATCATTTTATTCATTAAAATGAATTTCCCTGTTGCAATAAATAATTCTATTTACTTACTGGAAAACAATGTCTTTTGGAACTGGTTGTACGAAAAGTTGTGAAGTCGTGACCATGCCTGATTTGAGAATTGCTGTTACATACAATCATGCTCTACATAATCACCTCAGTTCAGGACACTCCGAAGTATAGAGGCGGCTTGCATTAAGGCAATAACAAGTTTCTACCAACTTTCTCTTGAGTAACATGACCTGTATTGCAACAGAAGCAGCGGTAGCCATCCTGAATTCGCTCTAGATGAGCTGCGCAGAAGAGATGCAACAGTGGTCAGTGACCTACCTGCGTAACTTCCATCACCAGTCAGGCTGACGCGCGGCGCGCGGCGCGCAGGGTTTCACACCAAACTCTCTACAAGAACTTACCGGGAAATTGCACAGTTCACTAACACTTACATTGGCTCCCAAAACCTGGTAAGCTTATAGGGCCTAGGGGCAAGTCTGGGATTTCGTACTGTAGGAAAGGTTGTTGACAATAACCGCTACAGTTCTTCGTAGCTTTGCGATTATAGACGCATAACTAGAGAATTATACTGCAATTATATTGCGGTCTAAGGCATGTACTGTCTTTGCTCGCTTGGAAACCGGGATCGTGGGTTCCAATCCCACTCAGGGCATGGATGTTTAGTTTGTGTGTGTGCGTTTTTTTGTGTTTGTGTACAGGTAGGGACCTTGCGACGAGCTGATCACCCGCCCAAGGAGTCCTACCGAATGTGTAAGATCTAGAAAAACCGAAGTGAACGGAGAAGTTCATGGAAGTAGGCCTAGGCCCACTGGGGCTGTAGTGCCAAGGGGGAAAAAAATCTTGTTAATACTGATTAAAAAAATTCGCTAGTGGGGGGTGGAGTCCAGCTGAGTCCACTCGGCACGGCGGCCACTGATTTGCCTATTGTAGCCTGCCCCGGGTGATATGATGATGGAGAATTTGGTGGAATGAAGACTGGCAGGGGAAACCGAAGTACTAGGAGAAACCCCACTCCAGGGACACTTTGTCCACCACAAATCCCGCTTGGCCAGACCCGGGATCGAACCCGGATCGCCGCGGTGGGCAGCCAACGACTAACCGCTTGAGCTATGGCGCGGCCCTGTTAATACTGATACAAAAATATGTAAATCCGTTTTATACGGTTTATAATTTTGAAAGCATATTTTCAATTGCTATATGAAGGACTGAACTGAGATTCCAAGACACATTTCAGGCAAAAATAAATTTTAAGTAATATAAAGTATAATATAATAGTTATTAATAATAACTGTACTACTGACTTCTAGGCGAACAGTTAGGTAACATACTGACTTTTCAGAGTACACACAAACACTGTAACAATAATTGAACTGAAAAAAAGTTTCATAATGAAATTCCTCGGACTGCCGCAGCTAATACATTTAAACTTTTGGCGTAATAAGAGACACATTGCAATACGGAAGAGACATGATAACCAGTTGAAATTACTGGATTAACGACAATTCCTATGTAACATAGGAAAACAAATATATAAGAGGGAAGCAATAATTTGCTAAAACGTAATGCACGAAGTATCTGCTTATTCATTAATATTCATTATTCATCTAAAATGTATTCAACGAAATTAAAACGTACAGGAGACTAGAACTGTTCACCTGATTTTTCAAGCTGTTAACAAAATTAATCACATTCTTAACTGTCTGCGATGTGACTAAATTAGGAATCAATTAAAATTACAAAGGAATACATGCTGCGTGCAGAGTCCAAAACTCCAGTGAAGCTGAACCAATAATTTTAAAATTTTATTTCTAGCATAATACGAGTATATGAAACTCTCGTATTGATGTCGAATTGTTCCTAGTATCGCATCGTATCAAATTACCGGTATAAACTGATGTCTAGACATACGAAATAAATGAATCACACATCTGCCTTACCTTGAAATGTTATTCTTCCTGGCAGAATTCGTGGCGTCTCGGCGCCTTTCGTTCCTCGGAAGTACGATTTTCATGGCAGGGCGTTATAAATCAGAAAACATATTTCTGGAGGTAGGAGACAGGCAGAATTGACTGCACTGGACGTGAGCAGAGGTCAAAGTTGAGGATTTTCTTCCCTGTAATAAGGAAATACACATATTTCAATAACAATATTTTATGCCCAGTGGAAAAGCGCTTTAAAAGAGGGCAGTTTTGAAACATGGGAATCAACAGACACCGCTAATAAATATCAGGGTGTGTGTAGTAGTGCATCCCTTTGTGCCGTACTCTCCGATCACCTTCCTTTTTATGAAGGCATTTATCATTCACGATACAAAATTATTCTAACCGGTAGATATTCAAGAATGTTTATTACAATAATAGCACCATCATATTTTGCCCCATTTATTTTAATGGGGCAGCCTAGGCATTTCGTTTGATAAATGTCGATAGTTATATTTATCTGTTTGTGTATGGTGCTTGAATATGTTTTGCACTGCGTTTTGTGTGCGTGACGCTATTTTTATTCGCGTGTTTTTAAAAAGCTCGGTAATTCATCTTGCTTCTTTGCATCAATATGTAAAAGTGGCCCATTTTTTTGTGGTGCTGGGGGTGAGTCTGTATGTTTTGTTTTCGTGGTTGTGGACGTGGTTTTTCGATTAGGTTTATGTTATATTCATTATTTCGTAGTGTGTTTTTAATGGTGTTTCTGTCTCTTGTGCTCTTTTGCTTATTGGACATGTGGCTAAACCGATTTAGTAGGTAGTTAGTACCTGAGAGCTTGTGTTCATACGGATGGCAAGAGCCACTGGCTATTATCTTATCCGTCTGTAAGGGTTTCCTACATATTGACAATTTAAACCTTTTGTCTTTGCGATGTATTGTGAGATCTAAGAAGTCCCTCTCTTCATGTAGCTATTTTTATAGTAAACTTTACGGATAGTTTAAGTTGTTGAATTCGATGAGTGTTTCTTCTGTTTGTTTTGTTTTGGCCGTATATTATGTCATCGACATATCTGAAATATGCGATTATTTGTTGTTATTTTTAGGATTAGATATATTTATTTCCATGTGCTGTAATATGTTGGATCACCCATGGCTAATGAACGCATTATATATATATACCTTCAGTGATTCAGTATTGAGGGGGTGGGGTTCCCCATGCACCGCAACTGATAGTCTATTGTGCATCCCCCTTTTTAATTTCTACCGTCTCCATCCCCTACCGATACTGGTGCTCGCTATAAGTCCCTTTCTGCCAGCGAGGTTTCTACCCTCTACATGGCAGTGGTATCTAATGATTAGTCCCTTTCTTGTCAGCGAGGTCGTCCCTCCTCTGGCAGTGGTACCTAATACTTCCCCATCTACCGGAGGCATTGGAAACTATGTGGGCGGGAAAATTTTTGGCCTAATTTTGCTCAGAGGCCTCCTAGAGGCATGAGGTTCTTTTACGTGCCGTAAATCTACGACACGGGGCACACGGCTTAAAGTCCCTCCCGGAGGACTTGTTCCCTGAATTTTTCCGCCCTTAAAAATTCCACGACCTCCGCCGGGTTTGATCCCGCGTACCTTGAGTCATGAGGTGGGAACGTTACCCCTAGACTACGGAGGCCGCTTTATATATACCTTACGTATACATATACGTGTACACATTTCGTTTTAAAAGTATACGTAATATACGATATAATTTTCGTTGTGAAAACGATGTACACAGGACGTGAAAAGCAGATGCTACTTTATCTTAACATAGCTTATGCCATAACGGCAGCTGAGTTACTTTAACTGTCCTAAACTTGACCACCGCCAACTTGCGCCTTTTATACTTCGTGTACAGACACATCAAAAACTGTCTGCTTTAAATGCCAAAATTCGAATGCATCGCTGAACAGCGGCGGCGGAAGGGAAGCAAGGTGCGTGGAATACCGGGAAAATATCTGCGCAGCGCGGCTACGCCCACAACTCGCACGTGCCGCCCGTCTGTTGCTAGGCTCCAGAGAATTTACATCCTGCGGCACTGTGTTGGGGATCTTTACGCACTACAATGGCAAACTGTGAGCGTACAGTGCCACACAAAATGGTTTACAGCAGCCCTGTCCAACGCGGCGCCCGCGGTATATTTTTCTGGCGCCCTCCGTAACCACATATAATTGAGCCGATTTTTAATATTAATTCAAATTGTAAGACAAGAGACATTTCTGAACTAGTAGTAGTAGTGTGTGGTGGCGCCCGCACCTCCATAGGCATCAGTGAATTGTGCCCGAGTACATAAGAACGTTGGACAGCGCTGGTTTACAGCAATGCCTCGCCAACCGCGTCGGTTAAGTTGCTGATAAAACAACGCATAACAAGATCAAGACTTTATGGGAAATTGAGGGTCAGAGAAACCACGGCCGATGTTGACAGCTATTAAAGCCTGTTTCCTGTACCTTCGACAAACACACAAATTACAGCAAGCCCTCAACTTACACAATTAATTCGATCCGAATTTTTCTGTGTAATACAATATATTTTTTATATATAGGTTCGTTTTAGTGGATAGTTACAGCTCAGCAAGTATATACAATAAACATGTATCTATCTACTTACCTATCTATCTATCTATAGCTCTACGGTCCTTTTTATTAGATCTTGGCCGCTGTTTCAGTCCCTTAATCCTACATACACAGTCAGCAGGACACCTCAGACGGGGGATCAGCCCGTCGCAAGACCGCTACCTACACACAGAACAACACAAACATGGAAAAAAACGCATACAGACATCCATGCCTTATATGGGATTTGAACCCACGATCCCAGCGTTCGAGCGAGCGAAGACAGACTGTTGCACCTGCTCACGCTGGTTCGCTCTCGGATTTCTTTTCTCCTACCCTGAAGATGGGGGCGATACGTTCCTCCGAAACGTCGGTTAACAGACTATCTACACGGCGCCACATCCCAGAAGACTGCTTTCTTCAATTTACTTACTTCAACTCTTACCACATTTTCTGTCAGGTCATATGGACAGACCGAGTCAATTTATTTTGATTTCAGCCAAGCCTTAAATGAAGTGCCCCATACTCTTTTGTTACATAAACTCAGTAATTTTGGGCTCTCTGATCTTTATATTAATCGATTCCAAAGTTACTTATCATCCAGAATTTGTTGTTCGCACTTTAGGGAAGGCATTCTCACCCTTTCCAGTGCTGTCATGGGTGCCACAAGGCTCCACTTTGGGACTTCTGTTGATCAATATTTTTATCAATGATTTATGGGCCAAAATACACTTTTACGAATTTCTGCTATTTGCTGATGTTTAAAAAATATTTCTCATCATAAAGTCTGCTAAAGATTGTTAATTACTACAATCCGACATAGATTCTGTGCAGAAGTGGTGTATTGAAAATTATACGAAAACATATTCAAAACAAATATAATTCTTTTAACTCGTAAAATAACAGTATGTGCGTGACGTGAACAACTTTTAAAGTGAATTTAAAAAGTTTTATAGAAAGACGTGTTGCACGTGAGACGGTAGAACCAGTAACATCTGATACCAACAGTATCCAATTTAATTGCTTTTTGCGTGATCTGTGAATCGTACGAACTGACTGTGTAAATGATCTTGGGCTTATGTTAGAAAGCAGCCTGCATTTTCATCGTCATGTTAACTCCTTACATCCTCAGGAACTAAAGCTGCTAGGACTAATTCAATTCATCACATATAATTTTTTTTCTATGGATAGTCTAAAAGTTTTATATCACCTTATTTCGTTGAAAGCTTGAGCACGCGTCTGCCGTCTGGAATAACCTAACTTCAGCAGATTCTAATAAGCTAGAAAACACACAAGGAAAGTTTACAAATTTATGCTATAATCGATTTATTTAGTCCAATTCTTTTTGTAATTATGAATCAATGTTGAATTATTTATATTTTAAAACGTTCTATTCCAGGCGAAAAAAAAATCTTGCGCATTATTTCATATTAACGTTTTCAAGAACAAACTTGACGGTTGTTCTGTTATGGATCCTGCTGATCACTAAGCAAATTAGAGACTTCCCAAGCTGTAACATCAGTACTGTCTCACGACTTAGCCCTTTAACTAGGTGCGTCACAGCTGCAAACACAGAAAGTTTCTGGGAGTTAATAAACAAAACATCTCCTTTGAGGATACATTTTCCTTTGCTTAATCTTACTGAGTTACGTCATTATCGTGTTACCTGTGCTATTTTATTTTCTAGGATTAAACTGTAGTCTAGTTTTAGTTTTGCTTCTAGCTTTAGCTAGATTTTGTTACGAACATTTTCATTGCTCGCCTGTTATAGACCACTTGCTGTTGGCAAGGGCTTAAATAAATAAACTGAATTGAACTGTGTGTGACTATAGACGGGATTTCGACTGGTAATTGCATTTATTGAACACTGACAGAACGTAACTACAAGTAACTATAGCACTATCTCTAATGCACACACTCTGCAATTGACTACAGCACGTACTGAGTCTCTTCAGTCTGCTGCGTATTCACCGGTTGTCTGGTAACGGCTTCCAACACCGTAGATCTCTCAATTTCTGTGTTAATGGCTTCACGTCCTTGCTGGCTGTCACCTATCTCATTGCAACTCTCAAACTGGCTTCCAACTGCCGCACTCTCAACTCCACTCCACAAAATCCCAGGATGGCGGCCATCTCACACCAACCTCCTACTCTTCTCACTGCGGTCTCAAGACTCTTCTCTAATGGCAACTGTCCCTCGCTATCTAGCCTTAGCACGGATCGCACAGAAAACACCTCTCGTAACAGCTCTTCTATTGTCGCGTGTGTCTTGTTGCGGGCATTATCTTGTCATTGTTTACAGAGCCATTACATAGAAATGGCTATTGTGTAGCTGCTTATTTCGCGGTCGTTGCCTAGCAACGGCTCTACATGCCACAGTATGTCCAAAATATCTTACGACTTCCATTTCTAGTGTGTTCACAATAAAAAGTTTCAAACGTACACATATTTGCTTGGCCATGTCATCTGTCTGTCCTCAAGTAACAACTCGATAACCGCTGGAAAAATTATAATGAAATTTGGTACTGGAGAATTTTATTAAATTGCATCGCAACATTCCCAGTTTCATCCAAATTTGACGAAACAACCGGACACTTTACATGAAGACGTGCATGCGTCTCTGCGCACATTTTTAACGCAACTCGCTAATTATTTACCGAAGCAAAAATGTTCGAAGGACAAATGTAGAAAAGAATGAAACACATGCACTATGGGCGATGCACGTTTTCCGAAGGGCATGTGGTTTTCGAGATAATTAAACAAAGGGGACGAGCGCATCAGAATTACTATATTTTGTTTATATTTTCTAACGATTTCACTGTGTGGATGGACAACTGCAATTTCAGATTATCTGCAAACTTTGTTATCACTTTTTCATTGCGTGAAAGTAGCTCAGGGGTTGTGTACCTCTACCTTTTTTTTTCCCCTTGGCACTACAGCCCCAGTGGGCCTAGGCCTACCTCCATGAACTTCTCCGTTCACTTCGGTTTTTCTAGATCTTACACATTCGGTAGGACTCCTTGGGCGGGTGATCAGCTCGTCGCAAGGCCTCTACCTGTACACAAACACAGAAAAACGCACACACACAAACTAAATATCCATGCCCTGAGTGGGATTCGAACCCACGATCGCGGCTTCCGAGCGAGCGAAGACGCATGCCTTAGACCGCTCGGCTACCGTGACCGGCACCGCTACCTTACAGTATCTGTAATATAGCATACTTCATAGTACCATATAAATTGTTAATTGTTAACTTTGCATTACAAAATTAACCCTTTAAAATGCAGTGGTTACCATATGTACTACATAACTTAACATTCAACCTACTTCGCATTTTGTCCACAGACGATAATCATAAGCTTCGCGTGATTATCAGAATAAACAAGAGTCTTTTTCTAAATAACACTTTTTTTTTCCTTGGCACTACAGCCCCAGTGGGCCTAGGCCTACCTCCATGAACTTCTCCGTTCACTTCGCTTTTCTAGATCTTACACATTCGGTAGGACTCTTTGGGCGGGTGATCAGCTCGTCGCAAGGCCTCTACCTGTACACAAACACAGAAAAACGCACACAAACATCCATGCCCTGAGTGGGACCAAATAACACTTACTAAATGATATTTGTAAAGGAAAAGCAGTGTGTTTTCTGTGGGAAAAACTGAACGCCTAAATAGGATTTAAATGTCAGGTTCTAAATTGTTAATTGTGAATATTTTTAATTGAACTGTAACTTCAACATTTTAATTACTTTACGAATTTTATTGTAATATAATTTTTCGCGATTTTAAGATATCAATGCTTCGCCATTACTAGGTCTAAATCAATTAATATGTTGATAATACGTTAGGTTGTATCATATGAAATTACATCACCTAAAACTCTAAGAAATCAAGAATTTTTATTCGACTCAAATGATTAAAAATACCCCGGGCCGCCGCGGTGGGAAGCCAGAGACTAAAAGCTTGAGCTATGGCGCGGCCTTGTGAAATGTTACTGGTATGTTTGTATGATTATAAAATTAGCGACTTTGGATCATCACTGCATTCGATAATTCGACGTCCGTGTCCCTCTTACATCGATCGGCATAACTGAATATGTTTGTATTGAGGAAAGACTGGATACCACGGTAGTTAACAGCGAAACAAAATTAAAGCCCCTTGCGCCAAGCAATTCATTTTCAGTTTTAGTGCAGGACTGCATACAACCTGAACAGAATCAATACCATAAATCCCATAACTGTATCACCAAACGGACTTAACTGATTTGGGGAGTTATTTTCACCCCTGTGACCTCTGTCATTCCCGACAGTTCCAGAATTCCGCGTCCATAACACAAATAAGGAAACACTGCTCATAGGTCTGCATGTGTTGCACCATGACGCATAAGAATGAACTAGGCTGTGTCGTCATCGCACTTGCGAGAATACAGACCGACTTCTGGTAACAATAATTTCGTGTCATTCCTATCCTGTTGTAGCTTAACTAGTAATTTCACGGCAGCTTGTGGTAAAGATAAGCTACTGCCGATCACAGTAGCCGCGCGGTCTAGGGCATGAACTGTCTTCTCTCGCTAGAGAGCTGGATTCGTGGGCTCGAATCCCACTCAAAGCAGGGATGTTTATGTGTGCATTTATTCTGTTTGTAGGTAACGGCCTTGCGGCGGGCTGATCACTCGCCCAAGCTGTCCTACCGTCTGTGTAAAAAAGATTACGTAACTGAAAAAGAGGCCAGTGCGAAACAAAGGGGTATTACTTTAACTGATGAATGAATGAATGAATGAATGAATGAATGAGAGATAAGACAATTTACACTTAATTACGCTTAAAACAAGTTCAATATAAATCACAGCAATGTTCTGAAAGTCGTATTATGGAAGTAACTGAATGCAATAAACAATTAGTGCACTAATCTCAAGTAGTGTTTACTACTATTAGTTAGTTTATGACAATTTATTAATTGCCACTACATTTAAGAAATCAGAGTGTTACAATATCGTTTACTTTCACTGTGTAAAGTTTAGGTGCTAACCCTTAATCCGAAACAAATGACCGAATGACAACCTCGGAAAACATTAAAAAACATNGACTTTCTCTCTGACGCAGACCTGAGGCCACCAGTCAGCCATCCTATCTGGCTCAGAAGCACAGTTCAGATTGAGGTCCTTAGTAAAGGAGGTCAACATTCGTGCTTATCTGGTTCAGAAACACAGGACAAGGCTCAGGTTGAGATTCGTGTTGGGGCTCGTGTTTATGTGGTTCAGAAACACAGCTCGGGGCTCGGATTGAGGTCCTTAACACAGGTCAAGATTTGTAAGGCTCGGATTCAGAAAAGCAAGATGGTGTCTGCCTGCCTGCTTATTCCTGCCGTTCCCACTTGGAGCACTGGGCACCCGTGAAATACTTCGTTTTCCTTTAGTTTCTTAATCTTAGACAGTCGGCAGGACTCCTTGGACGGGGGATCAGCCCGACGCAAGGCCGCTACGTACACTGAACAACACAGAGACAGAATAAACGCAGACAGACATCCATGACTCGAGTGAGATTCGAACCCACGATCCCAGTGTTGGAACGATTGAGGACATTTCATGGCTTAGACCGCGCGGCCACTGTGATCGGCATTCTTACGAATACTTAGTTTTAAAATCGTGAAAAATAATGTCTCAGTGCCCACTTACGGTAGTACGACTGGATTAATTTTTTTTCATGGCCAGCGTCCCAAGAAGGCAAGAATGCTCTGTGTGCCCACGTCATCGGGACATTGCTCTTGACGTCAGTTCTGTCACGCGTGACGTTATAACTCATCTGAGATAAGGACGTGATAGAAGCAAAGACGCATAAAGCACTACTATAACGAAAAGATAATAATTTCACACTGCTGAGCGATTTTGGCACTATCGCATGCACGTATGCTTACAGTTTCATTTGTAGCTACAGCAGGGAGTGTGTGACCCTGCGGTAAAATCAGAACATGGCCCTGCTCGCGATCTGGTTGTGCCGGGTTTAGTCCCCATTATGAACTGAACGCAGACCTCTACTGGTAGGCTATGTCATTCTTAAGGCAATAAAGGTCAAGTAAAGTGATCCCGTGCTTAACTAATTAAGCACTACGCCTTGAAGGCGTATGAGGGAGTGGATGTACAGATTCACGTTTTCCTGACCTCAGCATTAGTTGGTGGTGGGTGGTCAGCTTCACGCCCCAAGGGAAAAGACCCCGGTACCCAATGGATAGGAGGCTGGGTGGGCCCCAGAGCCGGTCTGGACGACATGGAGAAGAGAAAATTCTTGACCTACAGGGACCCGAACACCGACCCCTCGGTCTCCACCCTGTAGCCAGTCGCTATACCGACTACGCTATCCCGGCTCCCTTTTTAAGACAGTGATTTCCCTAATTAATTTGCATGGATGCTGTTGCACCGAAGTACAGGTTCGCTCTTCATCAGCCAGTAGTCACCCAGCTAGTCAAGAATTCATCGTCTTTCTACAGAACGCCCAAGATTCCTTACCTTGTTTATTTGGGCTCCCCAATGGACCCAGAGGCTGTTTGAGGGTTTGCACGGCCTCAGTCAGTGTTCAGTGCGGGGCACCAGGGTGGTGAGGTGTGGGGTGTGTTAGAAGCTTTATTATTTATTCGAACCAATGAAGACAGGTGGCGGAAACACATTGTTTCTATTGAAAAGTTTTAGGGGCCTTCCGCCCTGTCAGGCTAGGGAAGATGAGTGTCTGCCTTGCGTGGGACACTAAGCCATGGCCTACTTTGCGTATATTTAATCCGTCCCTGACTGGACCTTATCGAGAACCAAAAGATTTCAGTTCACAACCGATTTCTTTCAGATGACTTTTAATATTATCCCCTCATTTACAGCTAGGCGTACCAATGTCGTCCCTTACGTTCAGGTATATCATATATAATTTCACATTTCTCTCAGGCCTTCTACATGTTACGCCCATCTCATTCTCCTCTCTTTCATTTCTGACTGTGCACAGATGAACCATGCAAATGAAATACTGTAGTCCACTAAATGAGCCTAACAGAAAGGCCAAGAAGGCTCCGACATGCATTCTGGAGGTTCCAGTTCGACCACAGTGACACGTATGCTCAACCAGTCACTCTACCTCAGCGATAGCGAAACTTTCACAGGTTACTCCGAAATGCCGGTAACCATCCACGAAATGACACGATGTCGTAACCCAGAAAACCAGAATTTTAATATTCACGGTCGTGGAAATCCCTTGTCTCATTTCTGCGTTGTGCCTCGTATGTTTCCACAAGAATTAGTAGCTGGTTTGTTAGCAATAGTGACGCAGTAACAGGCCCAACACGCTACCTTCTTAGAAGTCCTATGAGTAGTAGTAGTAGTAGTAGTAGTAGTAGTAGTAGTATTTGTTGAGGATTCGTTAGTCACATACAGATTGTCAGAAATGTGAGTACGTGCACTGCAATGTCATACCAGAATTAAAGGATGTCTAATACCAACGCCATTTGAATATTACAACAGATTATGAGGGCAATGTTCGTCTGTAGTGGAGATTAATTCTATCTATCTACTGTGTTTTACACAAGCCTGGCCTTCCAAGACACTCACCTACTTCCTGGTCCCACGTCATTGAGTCTCATCCAGGGAACAATTACTAATAAGGATTTTCCTGCGCTATTTCCGTTTAGAATTGCAAGTCAGCGCATGGCGCAACCTATTTCCGCCGGCAGGGTGCTGCGCTCTGTAGGTAAGACCGGGTGACACGACCATTTTGCACTATCGACACGTTCAACTGTCTTGACAATTTGAAATTATGCTCTCGATCGAGAAACAGACTTCGCACGCATGGAAAATTACTGGGAGGTTTCAAGCGATTGTGATAGCTCTACTGTGATGTCCGTGTGAAAGTGTAGGGATGACACGCTAAGGAGCAACTTTACTGCAACGCGTCTTCCATGCTATTACTGAGTATCGTACATAGGCTTGTTATGCAGGGTGTATCCACAGAAAGAGGACAAAAGATTAACAAAAACAATAGAGAAACTTTCCTATTAAATATAACTTGTGAAAGTAATGAAATCCTTCACGTAAAAAGAAATTCGATAAGATTCCTTTTAACACACGTAATTGTATAGGCTGAAAACTGCATAATGAGGAGCTTCATAACTTGTACTCTTGTCCAAGTATAATTAGAATGATCAAGTCAAGGAGCATTAGGTGGGCAGGGCATGTAGCACGATTGGGGGGAGAAGAGGAATGCATATAGGATATTGGTGGGAAAACCAGAAGAAAGGAGACCACTAGGAAGACCAAGGCGTAGGTGGGTGGACAATATTAAAATGGATCTTAGAGAGACAGGATAGGGTGGTATGGATTGGACTGGTCTGGCTCAGATAGGGACCAGTGGAGGGCTCTTGTGTACACGGTAATGATCCTTCGTGTTCCTTAAAGTTCTAGGAAATTCTTGAGTAGCTGGATATTTGGCAGCTCCTCAAGAAGGGCTCAGCTCCATAAGTAAGTAAGTAAATTCTACAGGCTGAAAATGAGGCAATTAAATATTCTATATATGGCTCAACAGCCCTTCTGAACCTGGGCCGCTTTTTCAGTTTCTTAATTATACAGAGTCGGTAGGACTCCTTGGACGGGGGATCAGCCTGTCACAAGGCCGCTACCTACACACAGAACAATACAAATACAGAATAAACGCACACAAACATCTATACCTTGAGTGGGCTCCGAACACATGAACCCAGTGTTCGAGCGAGCGAAGACGGTACACTCCTTAGAGCGTGAGGCCGCTGTGGTCGGCAGTTAAACACATTCGTGTGTCTGTAAAATGCCTGCCGAACGTCTCCGTTGAGTGAGCCCTCCTGCTTTGCATTCAGACGGTCCGGAATCCAGATAGTGGCCCAAAGAACGACTATCCTTACCAAATTTTCATTTCTTTCAGGCAAATTCCGAAACATTAACTGAAACTTGGCCATTATCCATCACTGACGCTACTGGCAGCACTGTCAAAGAGGCCTACACCGTAAATAAATAAAGTAATGAAGCCCTGACAGAAGCCTACACAGAAATGTCATATGGATCTTTTTGAACATACAAGTAATGCGGCAGGTATACTCGTACGTTTTCTCATATTCTAATACAAGTTCATAGGGGTTGCTTCTGACTCTACAGCTGCCCTCGTTTCCACACGGATTGATTATCCGTTAGATATTCCAGGTTTTGGATCCGAATGAGAATGTCTCTCTTCTTAATCCTTCAACAGGAAGCACAATAGATCACTGTAGGTCGCGGTGCAAGGGCCGAGAAGGCCCACCCCTACATTTTTTTTATTGTTAGTGGGTTGGGACTAAGTCCCTTGTACTGCGGCCACTTCTGGCCTATTGTACCAGCCCCAGATGATAGGTGAGGGTGATTATGGAGCAATTGGTGGAATGAAGATTGACAGGGGAAACCGAAGTACTCGGAGAAAACCTACCCCAGCGCCACTTTGTCCACCACAAATCCCACTTGACCAGACCCGGAATCGAACCCGGGCCGCAGCTGTGGGAAGCCAGCGACTAACCGCTTGAGCTATGGCGCGGCCCCCCACCCCTACATTCATAATCATTCAACAGATGTTCATAAATGATTTTGTGTCATTCTATGAAGGTAAAGCAGTCCCATGCCTCAGCGCCGCCTCATGAGGGTGCAATGGACGTAAAACCTCATGGGAACGAAGTGGTTATCTTCACGCTTTGGCTGCTGTAACCCTTGCGAATGAGTGTCTGGTACTCACTGAAAAGAACACTGAATGGACACCAGCCCTGATCTAGACGTGGAGGTAAAGGTAAAGCTCTCCCTGTGATTAACTAATTAAGCACTACGCCATGAAGGCGTATGGGGGAGTGAATGAATACATCCACATTTTCATGATCTCGCCACTAGTTGGAGGTAAGTGGTCAGCTTCACGCCCCGGCAGCTTTACCCCCGGGGAAAGAGCCCTCGGTACCTATTGGATAGGAGGTTGGGTGGACCTCAGAGCTGGTCTGGACGACGTGGAGAAGAGAAAATTCTTGACCCTACCGGGACTCGAACTCCCACCCCTCGGGTCGTCCAGCCCGTAGTCTGTCGCTATACCGACTACGCTATCCCGGCTCCTCTAGACGTGGTGGTAAGGATAAAAATCCATGCCACAAACATTCAGCGCATAGGTAGTCTTTGTATTGACCTACTGTGCATTTCCAGACAAGCCTCCCAGACTTTCAGTGGAGGACATGGTCGCTTTTCGTCTAACCTCCCTTATCCATTTCATTATCTCATCACTGTCTCTACAGTAAAAGTGTGTGACGCAACTTAGAACTAATTTAACGCCAAGTTGCAGAGCCCTTCTTAGGAAGCTGACAGTCACCCAGCTATTCAGGAATATCCACACCTTTATTGCAACCCGAAAATTCATCAGTACGTTTACAAGAGCCCGACATAATGCGAACATTCTGAAATATAATGAAACCGTATATGTATAATACATATTACGGTATTCATATTATATTCCAGTACAGTACATTACACGAGATAAGCATATTTACCAGATATTTGCGTTCGTGTTAGACTTAACATTAGGACTCCGAGGTAACTGGGTTTTATTTCAATTTACCCAATCCTTCCAGCCGCACTATGGCCCTGGGGTCGACTCAGCCTCTAACAGAAATGAGTGCCAGGAATATTCTTGAGGAGTAAAGGGCGGCCGGAGCGTAAGACTGACAACCTTACCGCCATCTGTTAGCCGACTGTCTAGAAAATGTGGGAGCCTCGACGTCTCACAACCTTATGGTCCTTCACGGCCTGTTACAGGGATAAAGTTGCCTTTTTTTTTACACCGAATTCATTTCTTCAGCTTTCTTCTTATCAAGATTTTTAACTTCGTGAGTTATAAACAGGAACAAAGGCTCGCTACTGCTATTATTACAACAATAACTAAAAATCAGGTAGGCCTATACCTGGCTTCACTGTATCAGGCCTTCAAATCCTACAATTCATTCATACGAAATGTGTGCAAGTGTACCAGAAATGGTTTCCATACATGCACTTTGTTAATTCTACAGCCAGTGACTGTAACTAGGGAAAGACAAAAAATTCTAACATAAAATATATAAATCCTTCCTCATGCTTATAAAAGAAAAATTACGCGGTGTGAGAAAACACGTGAAAATACCGTGCCTTACGACTGACGTTAGGGAGTTCAGTTGAGAACCACAGGCTGTAGGGAAAATTCTAGAAGGTAGGTTGGTTTGACAGAGGAAAACAGACGACGACAGATAAGCATGTTCATACAAGAAGTAGCAAACGGGCACGTTGTGAGATTGTGATAGCAATAATGATAATGTTATCGCAACGTGACCACCAGTAGATAGAAAGTCACTGGTCCAGTTATAGCATCCTCCGTTCTCAACGCGAACACAGTCTCTGCATTGCAACAAAGCATGCAAGTCAGACAGACACAAATACTGCAGACGGAGATGTCGTTGTAAAGTTCCCCATATTATTGATTACTATAAACAGAACAACTTATGTTCATAATTACTTAAGGAGGAGATACATTTCGCGAAATACTTGCAACCATTCATTTCAGAAAGCTGTATCTTTCCTTCCCACCTAATAAACCTAAAGATTACAACAGAGAACTGTAGTTCCTCCTGTTGTTCTCCATGGGTAATTCTGGTCTCTGGCTACAAGGGAGGAGGGTGCAATTTGGGGTAAGGTAAAAAGGTAAAATTTCCTTCTGTTTAATTAATTAAGCAATATGCAATGAAGACATGGCTCCACCATTCTTTACCTAAGCACTAGATGGAGGTGAGTTGTCAGCTTCACGACCTGGCCGCTTTACGGTGAGGGAAAGAGCCCCAGGTAGCATTCGACAGGAGACTAGGTGGGCTCGGAAGCTGGTCTGGAGGCTGTAGACTTAACACAAGACGCTGAGTACAATAACCGGTCCTAGAGAAGAAGTAGAAGAACAGTGGATATATTACACGGTAGGCAAATCCATTATTTGTATTCTTGACTTAATATAGTAACGAACGAACGAACGAACTCCATGATTTTAGTCCGCAAGCGAACTATACCGACCGAGCGATCGCCGCTTGTCGGCGAAGTTTAGTGTTATGATATATTTTGGAGTCCGGTGTTAGAATGATGCCTTCACAAGTACAGTAACAATTTCACAGAAAATGTAGCAGGAAATTATGTTAAATTAAAATGATCTGTAGCTATATGTTTTTTTTTCTTTCGCACTACAGCCCCAGTCGGCCTAGGCCTACCTCCATGAACTTCTCCGTTCACTTCGGTTTTTCTAGATCTTACACACATTTGGTAGGACTCCTTGGGCGGGTGATCAGCTCGTCGCAAGGCCTCTACCTGTACACAAACACAGAAAAACGCACACACACAAACTAAACATCTATTCCCTGAGTGGGATTCGAACCCACAATCCCGGTTTCCAAGCGAGCGAAGACAGTACATGCCTTACACCGTTCGGCTACCGCGACCGGCAGCTATCTGTTTATGTACATTAAAATCATTCCAGAATTTTATCTTCTGGGATACAACGTGTTGCAGTCCGATGAAAGTCAAGCGACGTTTCGGAAGAACATGTCGCTGTGCTTGTTACTTGATTCATGCTGGTGTCTTCTTCGAACCTGAAGATGTAGGTTACATATTCTCCCGAAGCGCAGGTTGAGTTTTAATGGGCTACACAGCGTTATATCCTATAAGGCAGAACTCCTTATAACTACCGCTGTGAGAACCTGAAATCCTATAAAATCATTCCATCTTACAAAGGTCTGTGAGAGTGGTGATTGTGAACTGACAGATTTCGCAAGGAGCCTTTAACGGTATAAGTTAAGGTTTAAATCGGTCACATGCGTGAAGAAAACTGCAGAAAACCATTAACCTAGATTCTGTTCATGAGCGGAAGGCTTCGAAACTAGTAAGTGTATCCATACCATATGACTGATAAATTGCTGCTGGTCCTCAACAGCACAGTCATTCTTGGTTTCGAGTCCTGCGGGACTCATGACCATATTTTATTGTCTGGGACTTTCTGAACCATTAGTCATATAATACTCGTATATAATGCATACGTATATGGCCGGTCGATAGGTCAAACTACTGCTGATCCTCGCCAGCACAGGTCTCGTCGAGATCCATGAACAAGATTTTTCTCTCCTATACATGCAAGTGCCGGTCACGGTAGCCGAGCGGTCTAAGGCGTGCACTGTCTTCGCTCGCTCGGAAACCGGGATCGTGGGTTCGAATCCCACTCAGGGCATGGATGTTTGTGTGCGTTTTTCTGTCTTTGTGTACAGGTAGAGGCCTTGCGACGANGACCTTGGCGCCAAGACGAACTGATTTTTGGTAAACCCCCAGTTGTAAAGTAACTTTGATGGCACTCTGGCCTGCTATATAACTTGTCAGAATTAGAATTTTCGATAAGTCTTTTAAGCTAATTGCTTCTTTTCTCACTGACAGAAAATTTCAAAGTCTGGGTAGAAGGCGAATTTTCTACACCAAGAAAAATAGCTGCAGGAGTGCCTCAAGGTTCCATCCTTGCCCCATTATTTTACAGTCTGTGTGTAAGTGATTCTCCCTGACACCTGGAACCTCATCTTGCTCTGTTCGCGGACGATACCTGTATTTACGCGACAGGGAAACACCAACGCCGTAAGCATCCTGTAGCACACTGTTTATTAATTAACAAATATCTCTGATATTCCGTCTTGCATGCAACACTCCGCGATATTGGAAATCTTTACAGGTGCATTCTAGTCCGCGAATTGCATGTGGCTTTCAAAATTCTTTGCGTGTATGACTACATCACTAAATTATGCAGGACATAAGCGTAGGTAATTCTGAACCATGTAAGTCGAAATGTACGTTGTATTGAACAAGGTGAGGCCAGGCATGGGAAGTATAAGAGGCTTAAACTTGGTGGCGGTCAGGCCTACGGTCTTCCAGTTGACTGACTGCAGTTTCAGAGCAGTTACATGAGTTAAGGCATAACCTGCTGCGCTAGTCTGCATTGAGAGAATGCCTCTGTATAGCTTGTATACATGTTGTGAGATGGTAGCCAGCCGGTAATGACGTAAGTCCAGAAGCAGAGGAGTTGGTTGCACTGTTAGACGCCGCTACCAAGCAACGGCTAGTGAATACATAACAGACTGGAACATTGGGTGAGCAGTAGTGACTTGTAGAGTGTGTAGATTAGTGAAAGTGTTATAGTTATTTATAGTTACGATTTAAAAACGTTCATTTAATCCAAATATCAATCCAAACCCCATATCTAGCCACTAACACGTGACAATATTTTCTGCACCACATTTGCCACATTTGTACTTTTATTTTCAGGTTGATAAGTTTTTCAGTTGGGCCTGATTATTTGTTTACACCGTGAATGACCGAATATAACTAACTAAAGAGAGAACTAACATAAAATATAAGTAAAAAGCGAAGAATCTAAGGCACCAATAAAGTGTAACACGGTTCACCTGTGCTGGGAAGATAACCAGGCTGGAATCCGGAGCAACGGAACTAGTTAAATTCACTGCGACTTTTCGTGTTCCTTCCTCTTCCTCAGCTCTTCAAGTCGAAGGCGGGGATAAAGGTTAACGCAAAACACTAAATCAGTCCCTGTAATTAATTCAGAATCTCACGATGAAGACGTCAGCACTAGATGGGGATGCGTGGTCTGTTTCACTCTCCAGCCGCTTTACCCCCGGTGGAAATAAGTCCCGGAATCATTTGCATAGGGGAGCCTATTGCGACTGTCTACGGGCTGGACGACCGAGGGGTTGGAGTTCGAGTCCCGGTAGGGTCAAGAATTTTCTTTCCTCCACGTTGTCCAGACCCGCTCTGGGGTCTACCCAACCCCCTATCCAATGGGTACCGGGGGCTCTTTCCTCGGTGATAAAGCCTGGGCGTGAAGCTGACCACTCACCTCCAGCTAATGCCAAGGTCAAGAAAACTTGGATTTATACACCCACTTCCCCATACGCCTTCATGTTGTAGTGCTTAATTAGTTAACCACAGGGACAGTTTTTTTTTTCACCAATTGCATAGGAGGTTGCACGGACTCCAAAGCCAGTCTGAACTCTTTGGAAAAAAGAATTCCTTGCCCCTGCAGGGAATCGAATTCCGATTCCTCGATAGTCTAGCCCGTAGCCTAGTCGCTATACCGACTTCGTCAAATAGATATGACCTCTCCACGATTTCAATTTATGCACTTCCTGCAAGCAACGCATAAAAACACTCGTCCATTTACATACTGACAACATCGGCATCCTAGCCACGAACACTAATTCATACATTTGCAGACAATACTAATTTGTCACTGCCCGAGATTTATACATAAATGCATAGGCTCGGATGGACTATAATAAGGCAAGCTCTTTAAGTCGTCCGTGAGAAAACAATCAATAGGAACAGTTCATGTTAAAAAGCCTTCACGGGATCGTGTTTCTTGCGGCATTCCAAAGCTTTATCTTCATGTGGCCGTGAGAGTAAACGCACTAAGAGTGGAGCAAAGAGGCGTGAGGGGGTGAGAGACTGGTTCAGTGATTTCTGACCTCGTGGATAGATGGCAGTCGATTCGTTACAAGCTCCTGGTTCCGCTATGTGTTTCTACCGCTCCTTCACTACCATGCCAATTAAAGCCATCCCTGGAAATTCGCGAATTTTCTATTCGCGTTTCCCGGTATCCACAGTCAAAAAAATTTCTCCTACGAATTTTCTTTGAAAAACTTCCCGTGGTGCATTTTGAGGGCTTCCCGCAGCTTCTCAGCTCCTAACCCAAGCGCAAAACGTCACGGTCTGTGCTTAGCTGTCATAACTAAGTAAATACTTCCATGGAGCTAAGTCCTTGAGAAGCCGCCAGTCGCTCAGCTACCCAACAAGTTCCAAACATGTTATGGAACCCGAAGGTTCATTACCGTGCACACAAGAGCCCTCCATTGACCCATGTTCTTAGCAAGATCAATTCAGTCCATACCACCCCAATCTATTGTACCTCTCTATTCTCTCTAAAATTCATCTTAATATTACCCTCCCGTCTACGTCTAGGTCTTCCTACTGGTATCGTTCCTTCTAGCTTTCCCACCAAAATCCTACATGCATTCCTCCTCTCCCCTTGCGTGCTGCATGACCTACCAATCTCATCCTTTATTTTGAACACCCCAGTTATATTTGGCGAAGAGTACAAGTTCTACCTCCTACCATTTCATCCCTCTTCGGCGCGAATATTCTCCTCAGTACCCTGTTCTCAAATATATTCAATCTTTGTTCTTTCTTTAGCGTCGGAGAACAAGTTTCACGCCCATACAAAAACTACAGGCAAAATTATAGTTTCGCATGACAGCAGACGAAAAGACAAAAGGTTCTGAAATAAACGGTAGCAAGCATTACGTGAATTAAATCTGCTCTTAATTTCCTTGCGAATCAAACTTTGATTTGTTGCTGTCTTTTCCAAATATCTGAAGTCTGACACATTTCGAAGGAGCTATTAACTATCTCTATGTTATGATTTTGCCCTGCCGCCTTGCTGTGATACATAAATAATATATTTATCTTTTTCCGAGCCCCGACGCCTTCAAAGGAAACACTAAATGGAAGTATAAAGTCTGTGAAGAGGAGGAAGAGTAATTCGTTAAAAAGATACATATTTATTTGGGCCCATGACCGTATTCGCGTTTATCCCGGATCGCATCCCACGCGATTGCTGTGTACACTCGTGAAAACTTGAGGAACTCGTCTCTGTTCCTCTGGTTCGTCCGTCAGTTGCTTTATCTTCGGGGTCAACGGATTTGCCATGGAAAGAAGGATACGTCGCGTGTAGCTCTCACAGTTCCTCAGGGCGGTCACTACTCGCTCTCTCTTTCTTCAACGTTGCCACATTTCGTTCAAAACATTTCCACAACTGCACATGCAGGTTCCAACAGGCTAATCCAAATATCTATCAACACCTGTAATAAAATACAAATGCTTAACTCTGAACTGCAGGCTAAGCTCTGCCGATTGTCTACAGCTTGTGGGAACCTCAACATCTCACAATCCTACGGGCCTCCACGGCCTGTTGCAAGAATACCTTTACTTTTACTTACTTTATGTGTCGTTCATGCAGTGTCCCCTGCATCACACCATGCAATAGACATTTGAAACTTTGAGATCACTTTATGCAGACTTCCTATGAGGTGTAAGAAAGAACCGCCAAATGTCTAAAGGATTTATTCCTTTCTGGTTTGGATTGTGTCAGAGGGCACACTCCGATATAACTGAAGAGGAAATGATGAAATAATGAATTACTTAATTTCTCTCATGGTCGCTCCATAGCTCAAGCGGTTAGTCGCTGGCTTCCCACCACGGCGGCCCGGGTTCGATCCTGGGTCTGGTCAAGTGGGATTTGTGGTGGACAAAGTGGAGCTGGGGCAGGTTTTCTTCAAGTACTTCGGTTTCCCTTGCCAATCTTCTTCCACTAATTGCTCCACAATCACCCTCACCTATTATCTGGGGCTGGTACAATAGGCCAGAAGTGGCCGCAGTGCAAGGGCATAAGTCCCACACCACTAGCAATAAAAAAATGTCCTCAATCTACAAATCAAAGGATTAGTAAGACTGAGGCATTACACAATGAAATACAATAGTTCAGTGTTAGACCAGAACGAAGCTCTCTTAATGACAGGGACACTGAAGAAAAGTCTGCGAGTTAAATGTCAACCAAACCTGCCGATAACCCGCCAAGGATATGAAACAGAATTTCTGCCATGAATGGCTAGAAGCTAACGATAAATGCCATGAAGCTGATGTGCAACACAAACGATAAAACAGAGAAGCTCATGGCTGCTCAGCCAGTCAGGAAGTTCCCGAAGGTTCATCGCCGTGCTCAAAACAGCACTGGACCTCATCCTGAATCAGATGGATCCTGTCCACAACCATAACATCTCATTTCTTTAATGAATTAATTATGTCTTAATGTTATTCTCTAAAGTAAGCGCAGATTTCATGAATCATATCTTTCTGCACTCTTTCCAGTTAAATTATGAATTTCTCGTTGCTTTCATGCATGCTACGTGACCTGTCCATCTAGTCCTCCTTGATTTGACCACTTTAATAATATCTGGTGAACAAAACAATGTATGAAGTCCAGTATTTCGCAGTTTTCTCCAGCCTCCTTGTTACTTCTCTCTTAAGTTGAAATATTCTTCTCAGTAGCCTCTTCTCAAAAACTGTCACACCCTCCCACACTTCCCTCAAGGCGAGACATCAAGCTTCACATTCATATAAGGTTAGAGTGCCTTCAGTTTTAATCTTTACGATTCTGTGTAGGAGAGTGGAAGACAAAATATTTTGAAGTAAATGGTAGCAGGCATTCCCCGAATTTAATCTGCTCTTAATTTCTTAATTTGTTACTGTCGAATGGAAATGCAAGGTCAGAAATGAAATCATACTTCAAGCGGCCTTCCCTTTACTCTCCAAGGTAACGAACCACCATCCTGTTTCCTGCTCGTAATAGCCGCAAACAAGTTTCCAGCCATCTCTCGTTCTACACTGCACTGCACTGCACTGCACACATTATCTGGTACGGCTTGCTGTACTTCCTGACGCTAGAAATGGAATCTATTCATTTCAAGCCTAACTCCCTTTCTGAAGAAAAGAAAGTACACTTATGAGTGACTTTGCGTCTCCCATTTAAATTTCTAAACCAGTTAACCGATCTTCACAAAACTTGGTATGGACGCCATGACATTTTAGGCCCTCCCAGCGCCTTACTTCCTAATTTCCTAAAATCAGTGATATCAGCGACCTTGTGTGGTGGAAGCAATGGTAATGTTACATAATACACATCTTGGTAAAATATATGGTAATAAATATTGGAAGGCTTACTTGGTCCCACCTTTCTGTGGCTGCAAAATAAGAAGATGAATACCTTCTTTCACTGTCAGTTTATTGGCTATAGCTATTGAGTCACTGAAGCTAGACATGTGAATTGCAGTACGGATATAAATCAGACTCACAGCTGCGCATTTTGTACGAAATGTTGTTTGTTAGTCGACAATTAGAAACATGGCGATGGTAGGGAAACATTAAATACGAGATAATTCAAGTAAGTATTGAGCTTTTAAAAATATAAAAGATAAAGCAATAATAATAATAATAGAGCCGTGGCTCTAGAAATGTACACGACAGGAAAGCAAGCTTTATGAATGGCCGCGCCATAGCTCAAGTGGTTAGTCGCTAGCTTCCCACCGCGGCGGGCCGGGTTCGATTCCGGGTCTGGCCAAGTGGGATTTGTGGTGGATAAAGCGGCGCTGGGGCGGGTTTTCTCTGAGTACTTCGGTTTCCCTTGCCAATCTACATTCCACCAAATTCTCCATCATCATAATAACCTGGGGCAGGCTACAATAGGCCAATCAGTGGCCGCCGTGCCGAGTGGAACCAGCTGGACTCCGCCCCCACTAAGCGAATTAAAAAAAAAAGCTTTATGAATTATGCTCAGAACTCCTTTAATCATTGCACTAGCAGTAACTTACTAAGGTGAATCATTACGTCAGCTGAGGTACAGAAGTTAAGTGCAACTGAACAGTCAACAGTTCATTTTGTTGACGGACAGTGACTCAATGTTTGATTCGTATGAGACCTGCGGTGTTCCCTTGCCAATTTACTCAGTCCTTCACTCCTACTGCATCATACTGACCCACTGACGAGATTTTCCTTGCTAAATTTAGGTGACTATAAGTTATGGCAAATTATACACAGCAGATTACGAGATTTCTTTTTTATTGCCAGTGGGGTGGGACTAAGTCCCTTGTACTGCGGCCACTTCTGGCCTACTGTACCAGCCCCAGATGATAGGTGAGGGTAACTGTTGAGCAATTGGTGGAATGAAGATTGGCAGGGGAAACCGAAGTACTCGCAGAAAACCTGCCCCAGCGCCACTTTGTCCACCACAAATCCCACTTGACCAGACCCGGGATCGAACCCGGGCCGCCGCGGTTGGAAGCCAGCGACTAACCACTTGAGCTATGGCGCGGCTCAGCTTACGAGATAATAGATTATTAAAGTTCGAAAGGTAACTACGTGACACTCGAACGTCTGACGTACTAGAAGTCGACTCTGAACTCTTCTATTATGATTCATGTTGAAAATACTTAATACGTCTCCCTGAGTAGTTAATATGTGAGGAGCCCGGAAAACATGAGGAACTCCCCTTCGGTCGCGTTTATTTAGAACTTGTTTAACGCATACTTTTGTAGAAGATACAGCGAATGACTGTCAGAAATTATACAATATTATTTTTTGCACTGACCACTGAATGATGCGTGTTTGATTACATGGGGCAGTAAGTCATTGTAATGACAATCATCTGGTGACAGGAGAACGGCCAACCCTAGAGACACCGTATATACCAAAACATCTCAGACAATTTACAAAATCGGACAGCATAAACACACAAAAAAAAAAACTCCGTGGTTTTAGTCCGTAAGCGAACTATACCGACCGAGCGACCGCCGCTTGTCGGCGAAGTTAGTGCCAACTTTAGCGGATAGAGAGTATCGCGTGGTCAGCGCAATGAATCCCCACAGCAGTTAATCTCGGTTTTCTAGACCGGAGCCGCTATTTCCTTGAAATAGCTCGTCAGTTATCGTCACGAGGCTGAGTGGACCCCGTTCCAGACCCACTACTTCTCAGAAAATCTGGTAGCGACGGGAATCGAACCCGGGACCTCAGGATCTGTAGCCAGGAAGTCTGACTACTAGACCACAGAGGCAGTGCAATATTACAGAAGCACTGAGTAGAACTACTTTGCGGATGAGAGTATCACGATCATTGACGGAGGCCACCGCTTTACCCCACGAGTCCTTGGTTCAATCAGAAAACATGGATCCTTATCTAAAATTAAAACTCTAACAATTTTTCCGTTATGTGACCCATTCTCTCCCTCCAGACACGTACCTACTCCTTAATCACACTGATCACTATATGTACCACCTAATTAACATTAAGAATATCTGCATGTTTCTCCTCACACTGGATTCATGTGTCTCATATAATTCTCAGAATAAACGGATTGTTTTTTCGCTGAACAGTTGTTATTGGTAACGGAGATGCGGTGTATTTTCTCTGCGGTAGGATCTGAATATATAAATATACAGACGAATGGGCCGGTCACGGTAACCGAGCGGCCTAAGGCATGTACTGTCTTCGATCGCTTGGAAACCGGGATCGTGGGTTCGAATCCCACTCGGGGCATGGATGTTTAGTTTGTGTGTGTGCGTTTTTCTGTGTTTGTGTACAGGTAGAGGCCTTGCGACGAGCTGACCCGCCCAAGGAGTCCTAGCGAATGTGTAAGATCTAGAAAAACCGAAGTGAACGGAGAAGTTCATGGAGGTAGGCCTAGGCCCACTGGGGCTGTAGTGTCAAGGGGGAAAAAAATATAGACGAATGTGACTAAGCTGCCGTTGTAGCATAAGATACGTAAGGCACGCATGATCTGCCTGTACTGACAGAGGGCCTGTATAGAGTGACCAACATGTTATACAGTATGTGCGAAATGTACTCTTGACGAAAGGCTAAGCGTATTCATAAGAGAGAAACCAATCTTCTCGTCAGAGAGGATGTTACATAAGAACTATTACCTGAAGGGTTCAGTTGGGGAAAACTCTCTGGTCGTGCGTCTCAAGGGGTTTGACGCCAAGACGAACTGATTGGCGGTAAACCGCCAGTCGTAAAGTAACTCTGACTTCTACATTTATGTTTCAAAACCTCCTCCACATTCGTTAATTGGACACTCAGGCTAGTGGACACCGCTCAGGTCCATGAGAAGTTCCACAGTCGAATATGACGCACACGGCCGTCAGCTTGCTACACTCCTTGATCTTTTTCTCTCTGTCTATGTTATCCTTCAAACGGTCAACCTGACACCATCCACAGACTATCTAAACCCTTACAGGATACCATGACGCCTAAATTAATTGGAACTACTGGAACCATGCACCAAGAATAGAATATATGCACATTTTTCTAAAGCAAGCGAACATGGCTTCGCCGCGAACATAATTATTTTCTGCGAGTTTGTCATAAAGTAATACTGATACAAAATATCTTCCATTATGCAATCTCTATGAGTAGTTTTAGGGACATCCAAAACTAATGGCGTCAACGATCTCAGAATTGTCTCTCGAAACGGAACAAGTGCATTTCACAACGGCTATTTCGCCATTCCTTCTGCGCAACCTTAACTCAATGTGGAACAGTACACACTTGCAGACTCATCGCATCAGAGGACCTCGGATCTGAGAAGAAGCGCTGTACTGCAGTCTATGCCTTGTAAGAAAACAGGGCAAGGTCCACTTCTCGTGGTCAAATTACTTTTTTGAAAAATTTACAGCCGTACAGCTAGTCATGAAACTCCCAACCAGCTGTCCGAAGGTCCATTACTGTGCTCGCAACAGCCCGTCATGTGACTCTGTCCTTAGCCATATGAATCCAATTCAAATCCTCAGGCCCTATATCTTTAAAATGTTAACATTATCCTCCCTAACAGGCGGTCTCTTCTTTACACGTTTTTATTCAAAATTCTGCCAGAATTTATTCAGTATCTGGATATTATATTGTGATATGACGACAGAAAGCCAGAACACTGAAACATGATGAGATTGCCATTGCCATTGCTTGGCAACGGTGCGGTAAAAACATTTCCGCGGCAACGATTAACACTCAAGAATAGAGAAACTGCTGGAAGCGATGTTTTCTACTCGGTTAGTGTCAAGGCTATGTTGTTAGAAGCCGCTACCAAGAAATGACCGTAGCACTGACATACCCGGCCTTCTATACAATGGGTACGGGGTGGCTTTTCCCTTAGGGCTAAAGCGGTAAGGGTGTGATCATGACCACTCACCTTCATCTAGTGACGAGGTCAAGAATGATAGCTTTATACCTCCACTACCCCATACGTCTTCATGACGTGGTACTTAATTAAATGCAGGGTCAACTTGACTTTTACTTTAGCTCTATGTAAGTCTAACTAATACTTCTGTTTTTTAAAGTCATTTCGTCTTCATTTTGTGCTAATTTCAGGTAACGTTTCGATTATCTCAACTGATTTGGCTTGGATTCCGCAACCGTTTCTCTACAGCCTGACTCCTATGATCAAAGAATTTTGAGTTCTGTTTCTCGAACCACGGTTGACGGTCCTTAAACTCTCGTCGCTGTAGATCCTTTATTTTCAGTAATACTCTCTCTAGCCATTTCAGTGTCAAAACATTTTTAAAATATTCATCTATAGTCTCGCTCCCCCCCCTCTTTCTCACTTCTAGAAAACTCCGTCAGAAGCTGATGAAACTTCTGCCAGGGAACATTGCACCAGAAAACGAATGACGTAAGTAACAGCGTTGCCAGTTTTCGGAGAAACATAAAAAGCCCGCCATCCACGGGTGAGAAAAGTAGCGGGAGTGAGAGAGAGGGAGGGGAAGACTAAGGAGCCATTATGTTTGGGCTCGACGTACGCTAGCCAGATCACGTGTGCTGATGACGTAGACCACGCGGTCCATAGTACAGTTGGAGGGCAAGAGGATGCGCTAACCTTCTCTCCGGATTGATGACGCCCATCACATCGCACGGGGAGGGGGGAGAGGCACTAATCAGTCCGGAATTGATGAAGCTTACGATGAAATTCTGACCGAAACTCGGTATGTGTGTGTTGGGGGGGGGGGGCATTACTGTTCCTGTTCACTGGAAACAATTAACTGTACAGAAAATTAAAAACACCTGGCAGGAAGCGCATTTACAATGAGGAAATCTTTAATATGGCACTGAACGGGGCGGTTATTCCGGAAAAGCGTCGCAGAAACGGTTCGCTAAACCCTCAGCCCTGTTTGGTTCGGTTACTCATAAGCAGGGCCCGGATTTTGATGACCTGAAAATATTTAAAAAAATGACCTATAAAATGACCGAAAGAATCCAGGAAAAATGACCTAAAGGAAAAAAGAAAGAACACTTCGCTTCCATGTTATTCACATTTGAGAAATATGAAGAAAAATTCCCTAAAATAGCCAAAAATCACAAGAAATACCCTTAAAAGTCCAAAAATTTACCAAAAAATTACCTATAAAATTTACATTTCTGTAACCAGCAGCTCATATCCGAGATTTATATATTTAAGAGCATCGCATAGGATACAAGGAAAAAAAAGATGACATGTCATCAAAATCCGGGCCTTGCTCATAAGTAATGGTGTTTGTTTGATTACTAGTATCTCTGTTTTCATGAGAGGGAAATATTTTGCTCGAACGATTGCAAGTAATTTATAGAATCTGATAAATGATGTGCGCTCTCAGTTAATCTGTAATGCTGTTTCTCTCTTCCTAGCTCTTACAGTTCCACTTACTTCTCTTTCTCCCGGGATGCATTGGCGTGCGGAAAATACAGACTAATCTGCAAAGTTGGAGCCTGACAGCGAACAGCAAATTCCCAGAACTCGACGAATGCCTGCACCACACCACCTGCTGCTTTTATGTTACATCGATAGGTTTATTTGCCGACGCTTTGTAAAAGACAAGGCTTCTGTAGCGAGGAACGGCAGGATGCACGTAAATGAAGGACTCGAAGGTGTGTACTCTTATCACATCTCGTGTTGAAACTGAGGACAGCTACGAAAGTCCGAATAAGGAGCCGACACTCGAACCCAGTATCTCCTGAACTCGAAATGAGAATTTTAACCTAGCATTACTTGTTTATAATATGGTTTCTTTAACAGCGCTGTAAATTGCTCGAACTAATGTAGGATTTGAGGTTCTAAGAGCTGGTTATGAAGATGTCTATCATCTGGGAAACAAGGACGTGTAGTCCGTTGAAACTCAACTGATATTTCGGAGGAACATGTCGCTCCCATCTTCAGGATTGAAAAATAAGCCAAGCGAGAAACCACCTTGAAAGCAGGTGGCAACCACAACCTTTCTTAGGCTCTGAAGATGGGGGCAACATGTTACACCAAAACGTCGGTTGACTTTCAACGGAATATAAGTCGTTATATCCCAGAAGAAAGAATTCTTTATAGGCCCATAGCTTCAAATGGTAGGATGAGATGGTGAAGCTGTGGTGGTCTGACTTGACGTCCTACTATCTCTACCTTCGCCTGGAGTAATTAAGGAAAACCAAGACAAACTCCGTCAGAATAGTAACTGGCCCGGTCAACTTGGAACCAGGTACACTAGGCAACCACCGAACACATGTGAGGAGTATTACTGAGTCATCTTCCACGACAATAGCGTTACGTTCGATATAGTACTTGTTTATATCTAAGTCACGTAAAGTGGGAGGCATACATTCTCTTCTTCTTCTTCTTCTTCTTCTTCTTCCAGTCATAATTTTCACTGGTTGCTTCGTGACGGGTATCTTTAACTTCTACTGCCTCTAGTAGACAGATGACTGAATGGCAGAGGAGTAGTACGTATGAGAGAAAATGTATCACATCAGAACTTTTTTTTTCCTTCAGAAATCCCACGAGGACCACGTGGGCCTTGGTGGGCTAAGCAGAGTGTGGAAATGACACGGCTTCAGATGAAGCCAATCTAATGTGAGTTAACTGCGTGGTACCTGCTCAACACAGAGTTTTTGACAAGATGGTGACAAATATTTGGGCTGGACGCAAATTTTGAATCGCCTGATGAACAGAATAAATCTTGGCTTTTCAGCAAAGACTTTGTGCCATGCATGTAATAACCATTCTGCTGTAGGTGACGTGTTCGACGAATTGTACTGAGTAGAGAGGGGGCAATCGTCTGAAACTTCTAACTGCGTGTACAGTTCAAGACCGTAGTCCAAGGTCATGTGTTCGCTACTTAATTATGAAAATTACTTCAATCAATAATGGAGACGCATGCTTGTAACTAAGCGAAATAGTCCTTACAGGGAATTATGAGAATGAAGAAGCACATAACTAAAATAATACTCTTCACATGATTCTGTATTTCAGCATCCTGTTGCAATTCTTTAACTTGACGTCCATGTATTTATCGTCGTCAATATTGCAACACTTGCATATTCACTACTTCATTTTAATTTTCGTTTAACATTATACACTTTGACACTACATGTTTCGGCCCCAAACGGCCATCTTCAGGTGTCTTGATATGTTACAAATATTATATAAAATTGTGTTAAAACTGCTACAGCGTATGATTTTAACACTGAGTAAGACAGTGTTTTGCCGGTCACGGTAGCCGAGCGGTCTAAGGCATGTACTGTCTTCGCTCGCTCGGAAACCGGGATTGTGGGTTCGAATCCCACTCAGGGCATGGATGTTTAGTTTGTGTGCGTTTTTCTGTGTTTGTGTACAGGTAGAGGCCTTGCGACGAGCTGACCCGCCCAAGGAGTCCTACCGAATGTGTAAGACCTAGAAAAATCGAAGTGAACGGAGAAGTTCATGGAGGTAGGCCTAGGCCCACTGGGGCTGTAGTGCCAAGGGGGGAAAAAAAGACAGTGTTTTGATTTCTTTAATTGCTGACTATAAATGACAAGAGTACTGGTGTCTGTTACGTTAAAATGCGCATGCGCCCGCAGCTTCAGGCTACCTGAAGACTGAAGTTTTAAAGGAATCCCGACTACTACGAGCGTAGCAGGAAGGGAGAAGAGAAAGTTTGTTGCAGGATGTGCCATATTTGGGCGTGTGCGACACACCACCTCACCTTCCATCGCATAACCTTATACAGGGGGGGGGGGATCTTTGTTATTACTACATTCAAGACTTGCTCTAATACGCCCCTTGGTACTAACAGAGTACTGTGAAGGGAAAAAGGTTAGAGAGTCGTCAGCTTCTAATGGTCTGATTAAAGAAGCGCCTACCAAGAAAAAGATTCGCATCTTTTACCCACTGCTTAGTCAGACTATCGCCATATGCAAAGCCCATCTTGAGAAGCTAATAGTTGCTCAACTAATCAATAAATCCATGCCTCTTTTTAAATAGCCTGAAGGTTCATTACCATGTTATCTGATCCCCGTTCTGAGCCTGTTATATTATTATTTAGTGACAGCCTCTGCGGTCTAGTGGTCAGAGGTCTTCGTTATAGACCCAAAGGTCCGGGTTCGATTCCCGGAGCTACCAAATTTTCTGAAAAGTCGTGGGTCTGGAACGGGGTCCACTCAGCCTCGTGAGGATAATTGAGGAGCTATTTCAAGGAAAGAGATGCTCCGGTCTAGAAAACCGAAATTAACGGCCGTGGGGATCCGTTGCCCTGACCACGTGACATCCTCTATCCGCTAACGTTGGCACTAACTTCGCCGACTAGCGGAGGTCACCCGGTCGGTATAGTTCGCTTGAGGACTAAAACCACGGAGTTTGTTTTTGTTTTTTTATTATTTAGTATTTAATTCTTGGCGATCAAATGAAACTTGAGATGGGCAGCACATGGAGCATACATGGAAGAGCAGAGAAATACGTACCAGAATTTTAGTCGGAGAAAATAAAGGGAACGAGACCATTTGGGAGGCAAATAGTAAAAACGAGTCTTAAAGAAATATTATATGATACTGTGGGCTGAATTTCATTCATCTCTCTTAGCGAAGGGACGAGTGGCAGGCAATGAATCTTTCGGGTTTCATACGGGTGGGTCATTTGACTAGGTGAGTGACTGCCAGCTACTCAAGATGGGCTATTGCGACGATATAAGCTGATATCATAAAGGTCTACTAGGCCTAAAGAGAAACATGAAAGGGCAAAATAATAGGCTTCATTCTCTGTCCCAGCTGTCCTCACTAGTGACATCACTCGTAAGCTTGGGAACGATGCAGGACTGTAGAAGGAAGCTATCATTCGACACAGCAATCTGATAGGTGCATTATTCTAACAACAATGGTTTTGCAGCATGTGTAAGCAATTTGGGACTTCTTCACACTGCAAAGAGTAGTATGATATACATGCGTAAACTTTCAAAAGGATTCACATTCCAAAGTTTCAGTAGGTAGACAGAAGGCAAAAGAAATAAAGAAAGAAGAAAAACGAAAACTATTTGTCTGCATCCTCTCGTCATCACATTCAGTAACTCTTCTCACCCCCCACCGCAAGCACCTGACCACCATAATGACGTTGGGGTGGAGAAGGAGGGCCTACAGCGTTGCCACGATATCAACAACACAACTCCACATTGTGAAAGTGCATTTTCGAGGACGTAGGTGTGGATACTGGCGATCGTCTGGTCTGGATTCTTGCACTTGGTTTTGGATGCATGCCAAATTGATTCTCCTTCTCTCTCGTCCTACCCGTCCCTCAGCTCAACCCCACAGAACGACTATCCTCCACTTTACATCAGCCGGCCCAAAGATATGAGTATGAGTATGAGGGGTGGGCCATAAAACTGGCCCTAGCACTGCGAGCACACTGAACTTACATTCGGGAGGTGCTCCGTTTGAATCTTGGTGGGGATACCGAGTATACTGAGCTTCTTCGTGATTTCGAATGGGTACGGTGGGGGGGAGACTTCATCGGGTGTAAAGCGGCCGGAGCGTGAAGCTGACCACTCATTTGTAATTAATGTCGAGGTAAAAATATATAAATCTATACATCCACTCCCACATACGCCTTCATGGCGTAGTGCTTAATTAGTTAAGCACAGGGACAACTTTATCTTTTTACCTTACCTCCAGAAAATTGCAGGTATGGTGTCTTGGTTAAGCCACGACCACTTCCTTCCAAGTGCTTTCCAATATATCCATTATATTACAATTAGACGCAACACAAGCTGAAAAGTGTCATTAAATAGTCTACGGAAAAGATTAGGCACGGAAGAGATACAGTACGAGTGTATTCAGCGGACGGATTTTAAATGTATACAAGTTGCATTGGGGCACGCGGTAGGGTAGTTGGTTGAGGCACTATGTCGGAAGGTCGCGGGTTCAAGTCCCGATGAAGTCATTTGATTTTTTTAATTGATCTAATCCTACCAGCCGCAATATGGCTCTGGGGTCGACTCAGCCTCTAATAGAAATTCTACAAGGAATATTCTTGGGGGTAAAGGGCGACCGGTGCGTAAGGCTGACAACGTTACCGCCATCTGTGAGCCGATTGTCTAGAAAATGTGGCAGCCTCAACATCTCACAACCCTATGGGCCTCCACGGCCTGTTACAGGGATGCCTTTACTTTTTACTTTACAAGTTGCATTGCGTCTCAAATTACCAGTTATGTGACCACTCACTGCAACTAGCATGAACGTAGGTCAGTAGTTTCCAACCTGTGGAACATCAGATATCAGGCAATCTGCTCGAGGCCTGTGAGTTTCGTTTTTATAACCTACTGACGGCAAATTTCATTTCATAACAAGCGCCAGGGTGCGTCACACTGTTGTAGCTTGGAGCATGTGAACAGGTTCACATTGTCCACGTTTGTTTCACACTGTTTCGGCTGGCAACAGCCACTGAAGCAAGATTAGGCAAATTACGGCTCGTAATAATACGGGCCTTTATTCGTTTTCAGTTTCTTATACTCGGAATCGATTCCCGGCAGGGGTAGGACTTTTTGTCTTCTCCATAGCGTCAAGACTTGGTCTGGGGTCTGCTCACCCTCCTATCCAATGGGTACCGGGGGTAAAACGGCCGGAGCGTGAAGCTAACCACTCACCTCCATCTAGTGCCGAGGTCAAGAAATGTGGAGCTATACCTCCACTCCCCGACATGTCTTCATGACAAAGTGCTTAATTAATTAAGCACAGGGACAACCTACCCTTTTACCAAAGCCCAAAAATGGAAGCGAGAAAGGTGCGGGTGTTCATTCCACATTGCACATAATGCACGATCAGACGCCTCGGGAACACCAGCAAGAGATATGACGTCCTTTGTTAAAATGTGACCCTCTCTAACTTATTATTTTGGTTCGATTTTTATATGCTGTCACAGTTTTCACGTCCCGAAAATTACCTCTGTGAACACGGCTTTCCTGAAGGCTTAAAATTTCACCGCGTGCCGAATATTGGGAGGCCAGTCACAGAACATTCGATTTAAAACAGCTGGACGAAATAAACAGAAATACATTGCAATGTCACTATCTTTTATAGCCCAAAACTTCATAAAAGTATGATTTGCAAGATTTGGCCCCTTTTAGAAAACGCCCTGGCGTTCTTCGGGAATGAAATGTAGAATATACTGGCTCTACACCAGTCCTTGAAACTCTACATGTTTCCGGAC
>NW_019722435.1:437120-450189 GCF_002891405.2 Cryptotermes secundus | reverse complement strand
GGGGGGGGAGGAAAGAAATATTTGATAGCGACTGATACTGCAAAAATATTTATGCATTATGTAACTAGAAACCAATGCTGTAGCAGCAGAATGCGAAAGGTTAAATGCCAAAGGACGCTACTGAACACGATTCTGAACCAGTTACATGTGCCTACTACCCTCACACCCTATGGATGCATCTTAATGTTATCCTCCCACTAACTTCTCACACTATCAAGTGGACGTTTCCAAGAGGTTTCCTAATAACAGTATCTTCTGCCCACTAGGAACTACTACTACTACTACTACTACTACTACTACTACTACTACGCGTAACGCCGGAAGGGCTGGAACACACACAGCGACATCGGGCATACGGGAAAATGTAGTACGATTTTTTTGCCGTACGATCCTCTTTTCACACTACAGCGACCAAATACATTTCTTTGCTCTCCGACTGCCGTACGGGAGATGTCGCATGTCGTCACGTATGAAAGCTAAGACTACACTTTATATTCTACTACTTGATGCGACATGAACCGTACGGATATGACCAGTGTCGCTGTGCGTGTTCAGCCCTCAGGTAGGCCGCATACTGGCATGCGTCAAGACATGTAACAGTCAAGACACGATGTCTGCGACATGACTCGTACTCAGACCGGTGTGCGGCGGTTTTCATAATCTCATTCGTTTCAACTGTGCTCCTTTCTTTGCGTCATGCCGCAGACATCGTGTCTTGACTGATACATGTCTTGACGCAAGCCGGTGTGCGGCCTACCTAACTCTCAACAAGATGCCCGATGTTCCCGTTATACGACACGGCCAGCAAGCTAATTCAGTTCTAGTCATGCTGAGTTTTCATGACCTCTCAGCAGAAGTGCAGCTTTAAATGCCAAGGTATACTATACGCCCAGTATACGTAGTAGAGTGTGCTGGCTTCCCCTTCACTCCTTCAGGCGGGCGGGACGAGGCCATCAGCTCGCTCCGTTATATCCACGTCATAGCAAGTACCGCTTCCTTCAACAAGTCCCTGGACACCCTGATCTTGCTGTGCAACGCACACGTGAGGGATGAACGAAACGAAGACAGGTCATTCAACTTTTGCATATCTGGCTCGGTGGTAAAGTTGTCCCTGTACATAACTAATTGATCACTACGCCATGAAAGACTATGGGGGAGTGGATGTATACATCTTGACCTCGGAATTATCTGTCAATTTCACGTTCCGGCTGGTTTACCACCGGGGAAAGAGCACCCGGTACCCACTGGGTGGACCTCAGAGCCGGTCTGGACGAGATGGAGAAAATTCTTAACCCTACCGGGACTCGAACTTCGATCCCTCGGTCGTCCAGCCCGTCGCTAGTCGCTATACCGACTACGCTATCCCGGTCTCTATAACTGTCTCGGTGGATCCGTGATAAAGAGGTGGCTGGCTGAAGTCAATTCACGAAAGGAACACTAATTTTTCGCTACCACCTAGTCAAACAAAACGGTTGTGGGGCCCATTACGCCCCTATACGAAGGACATGGAGAGATCTTTTCCAGAGATATTATGCAGCGGAGGAGAGAGTGATTCAAAGGACTTGGAGAGATCTTTTCCAGAGATATTATGTAGCGGACCAGAGAGTGAGGCGTTTCAACTAATTCAGACGTACAGAATGCCTCGGGTCCGTACGCTCCTCGATAGGCGCGGAACACTCTGAAGCCTGGAAGTCATCTAAATACAACTACGTGGCATCTAGTCCGTAAGCGAACTATACCGACAGAGCGACCGCCGCTTGTCGGCAAACTTAGTGCCACCTTTTGCGGGTAGAGGGTGTCACGTGGTCAGCGTAACGGTTCCCCACGACCGTTAATCTCGGTTTTCTAGACCGGAGCCGCTATTTCCTTGAAATAGTTCCTCAATTATCCTCACGAGGCTGAGTTGACCCCGTTCCAGACCCACTATTTCTCAGAAAATCTGGCAGCGCCGGGAATCGAACCCGGGACCTCTCGATCTGTAGCCAGGAACTCTCACCACTAGTCCACAGAGGCGGGCACAAGTCTGACAGCATACTATAAATAAATAAACACATTCACATAACAAAGAAATGAAGTTTACGTTTTAATTTGATTGCTATTCATTAAAATTAGACTATGTAATAAACCAATGGGGCACACGGCAGCGTAGTTGGCTGATGCACTATGCTACAAGCCGGAAGATCGCGGGATCGAATCCCGATGAGGTCGATTTTTTCAATTTACCTAATCCTTCCAGCCGCACTATGGCTCTGGGGTCGACTCTGTCTGTAACAGAAATGAGTACCAGGAATATTCTTGGGGGTTAAGGGCGTCCGGTGCGTACGGCTGACAACCTTACCATCATCTATGAGCCGATTGTCTATAAAATGTGGGAACGTCAACATCTCACAACCCTATGGGCCTCCACGGCCTGTTAACAGGGATACCTTTACTTTTACTTTGCCATGAAATAAAGTACAGTGACTTAATGGTTCCTTCGTATTGCTGAAAAACATATATACCAGTATATAAAAAGGCGAGAAGTCAGTGTAGCGACTAGGCTATAGCTCTACTCCAGTGTCCAGACCGGCTCTGGGGCCCAGCCAGCCTCATATCCTCTATCTGGATTCCCTGTAGAGCAGTGAATTTCCTGTCAATAAGGCATCTGCTCCATTAAGTCAGTTACTTCTTAACAGGGCCCGGATTTTGATGACATGTCATCTTTTTTCCTTGTATCCTATGCGATGCTCTTAAATATACTCATATAAATCTCGGATATGAGCTGCTGGTGACAGAAATGTAAATTTTATAGGTAGTTTTTTGTCATTTTTTGACATTTTTAGGTTTAAGGTCATTTTTGGCCATTTTAGGGAATTTTTCTTCATATGTTTTCTGAAATGTGAATAACATGGAAGCGAAGTGTTCTTTCTTTTCTCCTCTAGGTTATTTTTCTGGATTTTTTTCGGTCTTTTTTTTATATTTTCAGGTCATCAAAATCCGGACCCTGCACAGACTGCCTTCAGTCTCCGTTTTCGCGTCGCATTTATGTTCCAAGTGAGAACAGAAGTTCGCGTAAGAGAACTGGCGAAGTTGTGTAAGCATTTGGCCATTAGATTCTGTTACATAATTCAGAATATATGTATCTCTCTTTTCGATCGCTGTCTCGTGGTATTTGCGACTGCGCACAAGATTTCTCTCCTATTATTGGTGTCATGGACTTCTAATTGGCCGGGATAGCTCAGCTATTAGGCTACGGACTGGATAACCAAGGGGTCGGAATTAGATTCCCGGTAGAGGCACGAGATTCTTCTCTTGTCCACACCGTCTAGACCAGCTCTAGGACACGGTACGGGTTCGGGGTGCCGGAAGTAGGGAGAGTGTCAAGCGCGTCTTTCCTCTGGATTTTTTTTTAGAAAATCAAGATTGAAAACGGAAGGAAACAATATAACGCATAACGTTTGCACTGCGACAGTGCAGGACGGTAGTAACTCCGTAGTTCATGTCGCCCTTTAAGCAGCAATTCTTGTGGGACTGCACTCAGTCACGATTGCACAAGCCAACAGCAGCATATGTTCCATTAACAGCTGAAGCAAGCCCACCACGGCGGCCCGGGTTCGATCCCGGGTCTGGTCAACTGGGCTTTGTGGTGGACAAAGTGGCGCTGGGGTGGGTTTTCTCCGAGTACTTCGGTTTCCCCTGCCAATCTTCATTCCACCAAATTCTCCATCATCATAATCACCCGGGGCAGGTACAATAGGCCAATCAGCGGCCGCCGTGCCGAGTGGACCCAGTTGGACTCCACCCCCCCACTAAGCGAATTAAAAAAATCGTTTAATTATTGAAGCATGCACCATGGATTAAGAAGGGCTTAAGGCAGCCATTTTGGTATTTCATACAACAGCAATACGGAGATTTTAACGCAAGTGACGTAAGCTGCAATGTATCTGCTTTGCATGCGTGAAGTTAGTCAGGCACATTCCTGTGCCTCACAACAACTCTCGATTAATCAGCATTATGTTTCCTGTGATACGTGCAGCTTTAGTATGTGTTATCAGTAGGCTGATTCACTACTGCGTACTATGGAAGACATGCCACCAGTTGTGCGTCATACCGAGGAAGTATTCCTCTCGCGACGAAACCTTGCAACAGAAGTTTGTGAGAACGAACGGTATTGGCCCTGACAACGGATTTTTATTCTGAATTCCCGTTGTTTTGCTTAAAAGGTACTTTTTTATTGCTAGTGGGGTGGGACTAAGTCCCTTGTACTGCGGCCACTTCTGGCCTATTGTACCAGCCCCAGATGATAGGTGAGGATGATTGTGGAGCAATTGTTGGATTGAAGATTGGCAGGGGAAATCGAAGTACTTGCAGAAAAACTGCCCCAGTGACACTTTGTCCACCACAAATCCCACTTGACCAGACCTGGGATAGAACGCGGGCCGACGCGGTGGGAAGCCAGCGACTAACAGCTTGAGCTATGGCGTGACCTAAATGGAATTTTATAAGTATTAAGAAAAGTAAGTGTAAATACATTATTTTCAAACTACAACCGGCCTCTCTCTTCCTGCCACTGGGTGGGACTAAGTCCCTTGTACTACGGCCACTTCTGGCCTATTGTACGAGCCCCAGATGATAGGTGAGGGTGATTGTGGAGCAATTGGTGGAATGAAGATTGGCAGGGGAAACCGAAGTACTCGGAGAAAACCTGCCCCAGCGCCACTTTGTCCACCACAAATCTCACTTGACCAGACCCGGCATCGAACCCGGGCCGCCGTGGTGGGATGCCAGCGACTAACCGCTTGAGCTATGGCGCAAGACATAAACGTGGGTGGGTGGATAATATTAAAATAAATCTTAGAGAGACACGATGGGGTGGTATGGACTGCACTGATCTGGCTCAGGGTTCTTGTGATCACAGTAATGATCCTTGAGGTTCCATAAATTATTATTATTATTATTATTATTATTATTATTATTATTATTATTATTTTACTGCAACTGGGTGTTCACCCGGTGGCAGTAGAACTTACACTGATACAGACAAGGAAAATCTATAACATAAAGGAACAATACAAAACAAAATCATATACAATACAGTAAACAAGAAGATTCTTGAGTGACTGAGCGATTGGCGGCTTCTCTAGAAGGGCTCAACTCCATGGAGTTAGTTACAAACTAGAACATGTGTGTATGTCATAAATTTGATTACAATCTGCCTCAAAATTCAAAAGTAAAACTGAAACAGGTTCAAACACAAGACTTCTACAGGCCTTCACTATTTAAATGACCGCGGATTGTAATTCGCAGGTAACGCCTAATAGGTATACAACCTCAATGCGCATGTCTCTCATGGAGTGTTGCAGAACTGCAGGCGCCTAGTATTGAGATAGAACGGGCATTGAACTATGTCCAGTTGAGTTTCACTGTTCTACTAAGGCAGTTCCTTGCTAGAGAATGCTTAACACACGTATGTAGAGTAATGAATCAGTCTGTCGGGCTAACGGACGCAAGTTCCATCCTGAAACTCGCTTATGGCACGTCTGCATTTTATTCTAAAAAGACGCCACTAAACGTTCGGGGAATATCAATAGACGAATATCATTTTTCTCTTTTTGAAGACCAGTGCTTGTTGTAGGCGTCTTTATTTTATTTTATGCCTTAAGTTTGTAATCTGCATCAGTTTAAGTTCTTTGATTAGGGTCGCTTTTGGAATGGCACCAAATTGTAAATGAATTGTTGTTATAAAGTAAGCGAATTTATGATAGTTGACTTATATATATATATAACAAATGACCCTTGAAAGAAAGCCCAAATTTCCTCGAACTATATACATGACAAATTAATGAAAAGCAATAATATGACACGCATTCCAAGTTTTATGAATAAACGTTTCCGATGTATTACCATTAAAAGGTTATCATTTCCCTACATCAGTCGCGCCAGTTCTATAATACAACTCTACAATATTTCATAATAGTTCGCGTTTTTCTAATTCAGCTTGAAAACAAAAATTTCAAATATGTTATTTATGAAAATTCAGAACAGATCATAGTACGAAATATGGAGAGAAAATAAAACTTTCGTAAATGTAGCAAAATTGAAAGATTTTGGAACGACAATAATAAAATTAAAACTGCATTCACGAAACAATTAAGAGTTCATTAAATCTGGGTAACGTTTCCTTTCAATTCATTTCCTGTAGTTCATCTTCCTTGGCTCATTTAAAATACAAAGAATGATACACTGATATGTTGGGTTTTTGGACTTTATCCATCGTCCTGGTTTTTAAGATAAATAAAAACACGACGTTTCGGAAACTGGATCTGTTTCCGTCCTCAGGTGAAGGAAAACGCCTATTCAGTTGGGTCCCTTAGAAAGAGCTAGCTTCACCTGAGGACGGAAACAGATCCAGTTTCCGAAACGTCGTGTTTTTATTTATCTTAAAAACCAGGACGATGGATAAAGTCCAAAAACCCAACATATCAGTGTGTTATACTCCATCGTCAGAATCCTATAGTACAAAGATATGTACAAAGATATTATTTTACCTCTCGTTTTATGGCATGACCCCTGGCCTGTCACATGACGGCAAGAACACAGCTTGAGATAGCCTATTTAGGGACAGGATTCTGAGGAGAATAATTTTCATTAAACGGGAGGAGGAAACAAATCAACGGAGAAAGTTACATAAACAGCAGCTTCACAATTTGTCCTCTTCACAATAATAACAAGGGAGAATAAATGAAGACGGATGAGATGGACAATGAATGTAGCACGCACCGGTTAGATGAGAACTTTACATACAATTTTGAATGCAATGCCTGAAGAAAAGCTCACTGGAAGACCTAGGTATAATGGGACGACAATATGAATTTTAGAGAAATGGAGTGTGACAGGACAGAATCCAGTGGCGGGCTCTTGTGAACAGGGTAATGAACACTTCGGTTCCATGAAAGACGGGGAATATCTTAACTAGAAGAAAGGGCTCTGCTCCACGAAGCTACGCAGTGTGATGAACTATGAGTACCAGGAATATTGTTGGGGGTAACGGGCGGCGGGCGCGTAGGGCTGACAACCTTGCCGCCATCTGTGAGCCGACTGTCTAGAAAATGTGGGAACCTCAACATCTCACAACCTTATGGGCCTCCACGGCCTGATACAGGGATACCTTTACTTCTTTTTTACACCGAAATTCTCACTTACGTCTTCTGGAAAAGTGGGAGTTCCACGAAACCACTGAACAGAAATTAAATTTCCCAGACTTCTAAATGTAGACTTCCCGTATGGATCTATCTAATGGTTTTGCAGCTGAATTATTTGGGCAGGCAGACACACAGCACCTTCTGGTTTTCCGTACATTGTGTGTAGTGTTGTGAACCGTACGTTATTTTTGTTAACCCGTAAAAGTATGGCATGTTAAAATCAGGCGAACATATGGACCTGATATATTCACACAGATTACGAAAAGAAGAAATTCTCTGAAGCTGGGGTCTGACCTTCTGCTTATCATTAGTTCCATACGATTTAATTCCTTATCAATAAACCTATCCTAATATCCCACTTAAGAGCAGTTTTTTAGTTTCTTGGGGTGGGGTGATACTGAGTCCACTTGGTACGTTGGCCACAATTTGGGCTATTGTACCAGCCCCGGATGATAGATGAGCGTGCTGCAGTCGGTGGAATGAGAATTGGCTGGGAAAACGGAAGTGAACGGAGAAAATCTGCTCCAGTGCCGCTTCATCCACCACAAATCCGACATGACCTGAGCTGGGATCGAACCCGGGCTGCCAACGTGGGAAGCCGGCGGCTAACGTCCTAAGCTATGGCTTGGCCCGCTTAAAAGTATATCAACTTCTTTAAGAGCAAAAGCATTCTGACATATATTCAATTCTTTAAAATTTTGAGTTTTCTGGAATAAATCAGCAGTCAGGGTTAAAGTGTTACAAAGGTATATCAATGAAGGTTCTGTAGCTTAGGAATTGTAGCGAACTTTTAAACCTGTTGCAGACCCAGCACTTACTCGAAGTGCCCCTAAACGGGACAACGCAATACATCCTGCCACACTTCCGTTGCACTTATCGGTAATGCAGATTCTAATTATCTGTGTAAATTACTAGAAATAAAATAATGCCTCTGCAATGTTAACACAGCTCTGAACGAGAAATGGCGATTTAGCCTTGTACATAAATTTTCAAGCACCTGTGCTCAGACAAGGTCAGTTCATACGCAACGTACAGAATGATGTCATAGTGTTAGTCAGAGGGACGCGCCTGATTACTTCCGCGTATGTTTGCTTCCTTGTGCTTGCTTCAAGCTCTAAAGAAAATGGAAGCAGAGGCTTGCAGTCTGTCTAAACCATCTCACTATCGAAGCGTATTTGTGATCCAAGCGATATTTAGAGAAAGTTGAGAATGGCTGAATTCAGTACTTAAGAACAGATTGAGAATGTCTGCGGGCAGGATGCTGACAGAATATTTGGACCTAACAGGAAGGAAGTAATCCGCTGGTGGAGAAAACTTCACATTGTGTACCACATATTATGATGAAAGATGGGCGGACAAGAAGCACGTATGGGACAGACGAGAAATGGATACAAAATTTAAGCCGCAAAACCTACATTAAGGAACAGCTTTTGGCATCTCAATTGGAGTTGCCAAGAAAGCGATCAGGGACTGGACTAACAGAAATCACAAAAAACACTGGGATTCCATAGCTGGACTCAAACAGGCAAAAGGATTTATATCAGGACCCTCTGCCAAAAGAACGAGGGACCTGTTAAAATTAAACAGAGATCAACTCAGATGGGTGGTAAGATTACTTATTGGACACTGCCACCTAAACTGGGAGTGACAGAGGACCCAACTTGTGATCGGTGCCTACATGAAAATGAATCAGCTACACACATCTTGTATGATCGTGAGGCTATAGCTTACCTAAGATATCGTCACCTGGGTCAGTTCTTCATGGAACCAAGAGACTTTTATGACGCGCCCATAAACAAAGTCCTACAGTTCATTCGAAGTGTAGGATTAATAAAGAGTTAATCCAAAGGGGAAGCACAATAGACCATTGAAGGTCGCAGTGCTAGGGCCAGTTTTATGGCTCACCCCTCACACTCATACATTAAGGAAGTATCCTGGGAAGCCAAGGCACAGATGATTGGTCTGAATCCAGCTCAGGGCATGTATGCATGTGTCTACGTTAAGACGCCTTGCAAAGAACCGATTCCCCATACAAGGGCTTCTACTAATGCCTAAGGGTTTATACTGGCCGCACCATAGCTCAAGAGGTTAGTCGCTGGCTTTCCACCGCGGCGGCCCGGGTTCGATCCCGGGTCTGGTCAAGTGGGATTTGTGGTGGACAAAGTAGCGCTGGGGCAGGTTTTCTCCGAGTACTTCGGTTTCCCCTGCCAATCTTCATCCCACCAATTGCTCCACAATCACCCTCACCTATCATCGGGTGCTAGTACAGTAGCCCAGAAGTGGCCGCGGTACAAGGGACTTAATCCCACCCACTAGCAATAAGAAAGAAGTTTATAGTTCGGAATTTAATTCTCAATAGGAACAGACTAAGTGCCTAATCTCTAACTGATGAAAATAGGGGGAGCATTCGTTTGACACTCGAAGCCGCGGTTTGAAACTTGAAAGTCTGAAACAAACGCACCGTCCCACTGCAGATGCAAAAGGACCATGTCGGATATACTGTGGATATGGACGCTACTTTCAAGTACTCCTGCTGATAACCTACAAGGCTAATTGCGGGCGACGACATGCCATGCAGCTGACGGGTTAGGGAGTAGGCGAAGGGGTGACCGCATGTATAACAGGCAGCTCATTTTCCGACCGACCGGATGGGCAACTTCCGCCCTCTGTTTAGATGATGTAACCGTGGAATTTCTGCATGTGTATTTATAAAACTCACAGAGACGCGTATACACCGCTTCTTCTACGTGACGTTCTACCTCTCAGACATTTAAATGCCTCTGGCGGGCCGCAATGTGGACACAAAATACAGCGCCACGCTACTGAACAAATGTGAAGCGACGCCATTTTAACAAAACAGAAAACAATGCGAATAAAGGAAAACCGAAGACATTCCTGTTTTGCTAGCGCATGCGCCTTGCTTAAATGGTCTTTTTTTTATTGCTAGTGGGGTGGGACTAAGTCCCTTGCACTACGGCCACTTCTGGCCTGTTGTACCAGCCCCAGATGACAGGTGAGAGTGATTGTGGAGCAATTGGTGGAATGAAGATTGGTAGGGGAAACCGAAGTACTCGGAGAAAACCCGCCCCAGCGCCACTTTGTCTACCACAAAGCTCACTTGAGCAGACCCGGGATCGAACCCGGGCCGCCGCAGTGGGAAGCCAGCGACTAACCGCTTGAGCTATGGCGAGGCCTTCTAGGAACAGTCTTCTACCGCCCATAATCCAACAATATCAATATACATTTATATGACAATAATCCAAATTTAATTTACTAAAATGTTCGTTAAAAATGTTCAAAAAGTCAATAAAATATATACATTCCACGTTTATGCTCTACATGTTTCGGACACACAGGCAACACATTATTAAAGAATTCTGTGCACTTTGTCAATAGTACTCCTAAGGCAGGAGCCGGGATAACGCAGCAGGTACAGCGACTGGCTACGGGCTGGACGACCGAGCGGTTGGAGTTCGAGTCCCGGTAAGGTCAAAAATTTTATCTTCTCCATGTCGTCCAGACCGGCTCTGAGGCCCACTCAGCCTCCTATCCAATGGGTACTGGGGGCTCTTTCCCTGGGGGCAAAGCGAACGGGGCGTGATGCTGACCACTCACCTCCAACTAGTGTCAGGGTCAAGAAAAAGTGGATCTATACATCTACTCCCCCATACGCCTTCATAGTGCATAATTAGATAAGCACAGGGACAACTTTACTTTTCATTTTCTCTTAAGGTAGGTTGTTACTGCTATTAATTTCGGTAATACAGGATGTTTGTTCTTGCTATGTTTCAAATGTCGGCCTCTCTCTCTTGGTCGCGTGTATCGAGTGCTGACTTGTGTCCCTTGTACTCGGCCCATGCAACCATCCGAGCGACAAGTTACATGGCAAAGCAAACTCACTTGTACTCCACAGAAATCTGTCGTTTCACTTTTCCTTGTAGAAGACAGAACCATGAAATCGAAAAAAATAATCTCTGTTTGCTGTGTAATTTCTATGCACTGATAACAGAATGATATGACCCCACCTTTATTTCTACCTTTCCGTAGACCCAGGAATAAACAGTGACTCATCTAAGGGGGCGGAGGTGTACGGGTAATCACAAGCTCAGGTGTTGCCACAATCAAGCACGCTTTGTTACTGTGGCTCTTGTTCCTCAGTTAGTTATTAACAGGGCCCGGATTTTGATGACATGTCATCTTTTTTTCCTTGTATCCTATGCGATGCTCTTAAATATATAAATCTCCGATATGAGCTGCTGGTTATAGAAATGTAAATTTTATAGGTAATTTTTTGTCATTTGTTGACATTTTTAGGTTGAAGGTCATTTGTTTTCATTTGGGGGGTAATTTTTTGGTAAATTTTTGGACTTTTAAGGGTATTTCTTGTCATTTTTGGCAATTTTAGGGAATTTTTCTTCATATGTTTTCTGAAATGTGAATAACATGAAAGCGAAGTGTTCTTTCTTTTACCCTTTAGGTCATTTTTCTGGATTTTTTCGGTCATTTTTTAATATTTTCAGGTCATCAAAATCCGGGCCCTGCATATTACATTTTTGGGTCATATTTTAGGTCATTTTTTAAATATTTTCAGGTCATCAAAATCCGGGCCCTGGTTATTAAGAATGCATCACGTTTCCCGATTTTTGTCAAAGTTTCCGAGGAACAAAACAAACAACCTATTTTTATTGACCGTTCCTGAAATCGCGAGGACGTAAGCGAGACCATGAGAATATTGTTTCATTTTTACTGCCCCTGAACAGAAAGATCACCTGAAACCATGCTTGGCCTTGTTCCCATTCTTCAGTAATTAGAGCTCTGAATCCGCATTCTTCCTGTCCGTAGCGGAACTGCACTTCTTAACAGTCCCGCATAGCTTCTTCACACTCAGACTAAAGTTCTAAGCTGTCCTTACGGTTTGTCTGCAAAGTTCCACGAATCTGACTGATCCTTTCATAAGAGACAATATCAGTGGATTTTTCTCTTTTATTAACCACCTCCACGGAACAGAGATCTTAAAGAGCTAACATTCACTCAGGTGGTTAAGGTATTCCTGTCCTTTCACAGAGCTTGCTCGCAAGAGTTCGACACCAGATCCTGTCCTCAGAAAATGCACATCCTCCATAAAAATAATATCGTAACGCTGCAGAGGGACTACTCCCTGCAGTTAGATATAGAACTTATATCGCTATAGATATTAACTAGCTCACTGCGTGGATAAATTGTTGTCACTTGGAGTTGTTTGGTTACCATGTTCCTTTGTTGGACATTATTACAACAGCCTCCTGTTTAGAGATTTATATTCGCTTTCAATTTTCTGACATGCGTACTGCACACTACGGATGCAGGGCACGTCTATTTAGTCACCAAGGCCATCCGCGTTGTCTATTAATCGTCGTGCAGTTTTAATCTCGTGACTAAGCACGTTTAAAGCTATGTACGTACTGGACTTGACGTATTGCCGTTACAGCAGGATCCACTGGGCGATTACGCAGTATCCTGCGTGTCAAATTCCTGTCTCTTACATGTCACCTACTGCCAATGAAGTGTCTTGATTTATGGCACCGGCATTAGGAATTGCCTTCCGATCTACACTCTAATTGTACCCAACGGTTCTACCCATTCCAGAAATGCATACATGTGTTCAGTCGAGGCTTACGAACCGGTCTGACAGTGTGTATAAAACATAATTTCCGTGCAAACGGAACTGTTCTTCACTGGTTACATCCTGTTGTGTGTTAAGGCGCGTCCACATTACTCGTGCTCGTGCTCGTGTGACTCGCTATGCTCGCGAGTAATGCGGACAATATGAAAAGTCACGAGACAAGCAAATTTTTAATTTTTAATTTAAGAACTATAGCCAATAAATTAAAATACGACTACAGCCTATA